>NC_036639.1:3925896-4017962 GCF_002806865.2 Cucurbita pepo subsp. pepo | reverse complement strand
AGAGTTCATTCAACTGCTATTGTTGCCTCTGTATTTTACATTAGGAATAACGACTCTCCACAATCGTATGATATTGTCCACTTTGAGCATAAGCTCTCGTGGTTTTGCTTTGGGACTCCCTCTCAACAATCCTCAACAATCCTCCCTCGAACAAAGTACACTATTGAGCCTCCCTTGAGGCCTATGGAGCCCTCGAATAGTCTCCCCTTAATCGAGGCTCGACTCCTTTTCTGGAGCCCTCAAACAAAGTACACTATTTATTCGTCACTTTTGACTACACCTTTGAGGCTCACAAATTTTTTGTTCGACATTTGAGTATTCTATTGATATGGCTAACTTAAGGGCATGATTCTGATACCATGTTAGGAATAACTACTCTCCAAAATGGTATGATATTGTCCACTTTGAGCATAAACTCTCGTGGCTTTGCTTTGGGCTTCCCCAAAAGACCTCATACGAATGAAGATGTATTCCGTACTTATAAACCGATGATCATTACTTAGTGTTATTTCCTTTCCTTTTTCATGAGAATGGTACTTCATTCATTTGCAGGGCACATCTTTGCTTTTGGGCTGTTCTTGTCACCTCTGTAAGTTCTATCCATGGTACCCCATCTCTGCTACTTGTCTTTACATATTCACCATTTTCTTGGTTTCCTTACTTTGGGATTGATTTGTAGAGATACGTTTCGACGTGTTATCCGAAACCAAACAACCGAACAGTTTTCGGGTTTGCCATATATATATGCTTTGTTGAACTGCCTCATTTGTCTATGGTATGGCACCCCCCTCATTTCCCCAAGAAACACGATGGTCGTGACGATCAACTCGATCGGCGCGGTGTTTCAGTTAGTCTACATCTTTCTCTTCATCACATATGCTGAAAAGGGAAGAAAGGTGCTTACTTGTATGCCTATAATATGTACTAGAAATCTAAGTTTGTGGAAGATTTCTGTTTGTTGAAGTTCTATCTTTTGTGTTTGTGACAGATGAAAATGATTGGATTGTTGCTTGCAGTGTTTGCCATTTTCATAGCTATTGTTGCAGGGAGCTTACAGATAGCTAACGTCCCTTTGCGACGAAATGTCGTCGGGATCTTGAGTTGTGCATCTCTCGTATCGATGTTTGCTTCTCCATTGTTCATAATCGTAAGCCTAGTTTGTAAGCTTCTTCTTGTCTACCTTCTGTTGTTGGATGCTTACTTTTCTTGTTCGTTCGATTTTTTGACGCTCTCAGAATTTGGTGATTCGAACAAAGAGTGTGGAGTTTATGCCGTTTTATCTCTCACTTTCGACCTTCCTCATGAGCGTATCGTTTTTCCTCTATGGACTGTTCAATTACGATCTGTTCGTTTATGTAAGCATCGTCTTACTCGTTTCCTTTGTTCAATTCATTGGATTGAGTATGTGACATAAATTTGTATCTTGTTGTCAAACTTCAGGCACCAAATGGGATAGGAGCTGTGTTGGGGATAGTACAATTGGTCTTGTACTTCTACTATAGTCGAGTCGCTAAAGAGGAGCCTAGAGAACCTCTACTTGTATCCTACTCGTAAATACGTACATTGTGTATTTACATAGCGATAATAAGGTAAGACTCCATGTATGTACTCTTTTTGTCAATTCTCGAGCCCCCACGGAGCTCAACTGTAATAGCTCAAGCCCACCGCTAGCAGATATTGTCTGCTTCGGCCCATTACGTATCGCTGTCAGTCTTACGATTTTAAAACGCGTATGTTAGGGAGAGGTTTCCACACCTTTATGAGGAATGATTCGTTCTACTCTCCAACCGATGTGAGATCTCACAATCCACCCCCCTTATAAGGACATGAGGCGGCGTGCCAACAAGGACATTGGGTCTCGAAAGGGGTGGAGTGGGGGGTCCCACGTTAATTGGATAAGGAAACGAGTGTCAGCAAGGATGCTGGGTTCTGAAGAGGGGTGGATTGTGAGATCCCACGTCGGGGGAGGAGAACGAAACATTCTTTACAAGGGTGTAGTAACGTCTCCCTAGCAGACATGTTTTAAAATTTTTGAGGAGAAGCTCGAAAAGAACAATATCTGTCAGCGGTGGGCTTGAGCCGTTACATTAACTATCTAGTTTTTTTCGGATTTCTGGGAGTGTTATTACTCAATGTGGCAAATGGAAGGATAACCAGTATGAACTTTTTCCATATGCAACAGGAACAGCACAGAGCATTGGTGCATAGTTGAGTGTTAGCCAACGAGCCGTTTTCTGGCTATACGGTGTGTTTGTTGTAATATCTATCACTCTCATTCATTTCTTCAGTTCAATTGATTTGTTTTGTTTTTTCAGCTGTCCATCAGCTAAATGATAAAGAGCTTGTACTTATTTTGGGCTTGATCAGCTACTATTAGCTCGTTCTTAAACGCGCTAGCAAGTAAATATTTGACTCGGGGGTTGAGTTGCATGATATGGTATTGGAAAGTCGAAGGTTATTCCATGAGTTTGTTTATCTGGAGAATCTCGTCTTTCAGGCTAGACTAGACACTCACCTGTTTGAGTATAATATACTCTACCGTCCTCGAACTCCCATTTTGAAACTTCGTGAACCATGTATTTTTTTATATCTCATATTCTCGAAGCAATAAATGATTTTTCAAAATTCAGTTTCAAAAAGTAGTGTATTTGTCCGTAGCTTCTTAGACATAATATTAAAAGATCAGTTTAGGAAGATTAATTTTTCTATTTTAATTATTATTATTATTATTTGGATAAGATTTCGAGGTAGATCACAAGGATGAGATAATTTGAAGCATTGCCATAAAATAGGATCTTCCGCCATTAAATAAATCCAGATGAAAATAATTTTGTTTAAAAAATATTCTTGAACTTCCAAATTTTCATTGGTAACTTTAGTTTTTTATCTTAAAAATACCCTAAAGTTCGTAAGTAAGGAACAGAACTATTAATACCATATTTAATTTTTTAATTTTTATATTCTTAATGGATATAAAATCGTCCATTCATACTCTAAATAATTACTTTCTTTAAATTTACCTCGAGGATAAAAAATTAAATTAAAAATAATATTTGAGTGTTAAATTTTATTATATTTATGGTTGAAAATGAGAGAATATTATTTATTTTATTTTATTTTTTTAGAAGTTCAAAGATATTAATTTTTCAATTTTTTTTTTTTTTTTTTTAAAGTTTTAAGAATATTATTATTTTTTTAAAGTCTTATATATTTTATTATTAATTTAGTTTTTTTTTTTTNGTTGATAGCTTAACTTATCGAATTCTTCGGGGGTGTATGGCATTCCGATTGCTTCGCTCGGAGTGGCTTTCCTTGGAGTAGACAGAAAGTTGGCTTCTTGATGGTTATGATAGTTCTAATACGTATAACTTTTAGGATGGGGGAAGAAATTGAAATGTAACTTGGTTTTTGGGTATTGGGAGATAGTCTAGTTATTGATTCTATACAAATGGGTGATTGGGTTTCTTTCATACTGGCGTTTAAATCATTTTTATCCAAATCATGTATGAGATTAATGAGGCCTGTGAACTAAGAACTAAGAACTAAGAACTTAAATCATGTATGAGATTAAGATGTTAGAACTAAGAACTTCGTTTACTTCCTTTTTTTTTTTTGCGGAAGCAGGATTATATATATGTGGCCTGTGAACACTCATTTTTTAATTTTATTAATTTTTTGATTGTTACTTAGATCGTTCTTTTGGTATTTCTTTCATAGATTATGTCTGGAAGAAATCGTGGACCGCCTATCCCACTAAATGGGGTGCATCATGGTGCACTACCATCAGTTCGAGAGCCTCCTTTTGCCAGAGGCCTTGGGCCAATGCCACATCCAGCGCTTCTTGAGGAAATCAGAGAAACACAGTATGGGATGCATCCAGGACCCCTTCCTCCACACCCTGTAATAATTGAGGAGCGTCTTGCTGCCCAACATCAAGATATTCAAGGTCTTCTTCTCGATAACCAGAGGCTAGCTGCGACCCATGTTGCGCTTAAGCAGGAACTAGAAGCAGCCCAGCATGAGTTGCAACGTATGGCTCATGTTGCTGATTCCTTACATGCAGAAAGGGACATTCAGATGAGAGAGTTGTATGAAAAATCGGTTAGACTAGAGGTTGATCTGCGAGGAGTTGAGACTATGCGGGCAGAGCTTCTTCAAGTTCATTCTGATGTAAAGGAACTAACTACTGCAAGGCAGGAGCTCAATGGTCAAGCACAAGCAATGACACAAGATCTAACCAGAATTACTGCAGATTTGCAGCAAGCCCCAGCATTGAGGGCAGAAATTGAAACTGTGAAGCAGGAATTACATCGTGCTAGGTATTTTATGGCAGTCTGTTGGATTGTAAACTTTGATGGTGATATAAGGTGTTTTTTTTTTCTTTTTATGGATATTTTGTAATTCTGATTAGCGTACATGATACTTTGCATTTTAAGAGTTGCAATAGAGTATGAAAAGAAGGGATATGCGGAGAATTATGAACACGGTCAGGTTATGGAGAAGAAACTGGTTTCAATGGCTAGGGAGTTGGAGAAACTTAGAGCTGAGGTTGCTAATGCAGAGAAGAGAGCTCATGCTTCTGCTGCTGCAATTGGAAATGCTGGTATGCCTATTCTTTGGCTTGCATTGAGCCCCCTCATTTGTTTTCACACTTTTGTAAGCTGTTAATTGTATGGAAGCTGAATTTAAACATGATGGGGGTAAATGGTTACTGGATTTATAGTTTTTCTGTCTTATTCTTTCTTGGTTGTTCCTTACCCAAAAACGATTAGTCATTCTTTGTCATTGTGTGAGGACAATGATAGATTCTTGAGGAACTTTGATCTAACTATAGTCTGGTTAGCTGTAAAGTGGATTAAACAGCATAGGTTAGTTTTGTGCAAAATATCTCGTTAACTGAATTGTCCGGTAGTTCACATTGTTGTATATTCTCTCTGAACTTGATAAATAATTTGTCTAGCTGCTGGCTATGGTGCAAGTTATGGAAATGCTGATGCTGGATATGCAGGAAATCCATATTCTACAAATTATGGCTTGAACAACGTAAGTTTTCAGTTTATTTGTTACTTCTAGGTTGTCTGAATAGTGTACGTACTGTACATCTGGACAAGCCGAAATTTTTTAACGTGGATAAAAATGTCTATGATTCAATTCCCGTGGAAAGTGGATAAATGTTTCAAGAAATAGCATGAAAACGATGATAATTTGGATTGACTTTAAAGTTAGAAAATTTTTATATTTCTCAAATCAGTAGATAGTAATTCATATCTAAAGTTAAGCTTGTTAACACCAAAAATAATTACAGGCATGTGCTCCATCTATTTGCAATAGAAAAAAGGATTTGTCATAAAACAAAGTTGACTCGTACACTCGAAGCTTCTTTTGGATTATTTGCATTTCTATGCAAGTTTCTGGGTCTTAGCCTTTTAGGTCACTGCTATACTTCTCATTTACCATTTGTGTATGTGTCTTCCTTCTTGATTTCTATATTGTTTGTTCTTTTGAATGGCATATTATGGTTCTGTTATAAATCGTAGGTACAGTCTGGTACAGATGGTTATCCTCCGTATGGACCTGGATCTGTTTCCTGGGGTGCGTATGACATGCAACGGGCTCAAGGACATAGATAGACTAGTTTGCTATGTCCTGCTAAGATGTTTCTTGCAGAGGGCTTGAGGTTCAAATCACAAAGCATTGATAATTAGGTCTGAATCTGAAATGTTGTTTTGTGATAAACATTTTATTACATTTGCTTATAAACAGTTTTCAAGCTGGACTTGAACTAGCAATTAATTTGGCCTGACGATGCAATATGCTACTTTTAGTTTCAAATGATTTATTTTCTCTGCATATGCCTTGTGCACATTTCAAATGATTTATTTTCTCTGCATATGCCTTGTGCACATTTCAAATGTGATATTTGTTTCTTATGTTCAATTTGATTTTTGCTTTTGATACATTGAAGATTAGATGTATACTTTTTTTGAATTGTGAATCTACATTGCAGTCTTTTTTTTTTTTGGTTTGTAAGCGCTGATTTGCTTATGTGTTTTACTTAACAGCTTCAATGATTAAGTTGTAAGAATTAGATAGGTTAGGTCGAGTTGTTTGCTCACCTTGCGGCATTTAGTCTCTTTTATCTCTTTATAGGGATCCTTGTATGATATCCATTTTCTGCCATTGGAAGTGGATCGCGGATTTCCTTTTTGTGGGGCTTTATTATGTCCATTATATAGTAGACAAAGTTAAGAAAAACTTATGAAGAAAAGGATCTCAAACTGTGTGTGGCCAAGACCTTCGGCCAACTAGAAGAGAGTTTAGAAATATGAACATAGAGAGAGGTGTTAATATGTACTACGCCAAACCTCCTTGAAAAACTCAAAAAAGAGGCAAAATGACATCCTCTGTAAAAACTCAAACTCTTGTCCGTAGTTAAGCCAAAAGTCCTTCACAGTCAACACCTCACTTCGGGAGTACAAGGGGCAAGCCACAAAAGGTGGTTCAACTCTTTTGAAGTGTCCTTGCACAAATACAGCCGGTGGTGCCAAATACAAAGGTGGAGGTTCTCTAGAGGAAGTCTAATGTGGTGGGAACTCTATCAAGGGTGATAAGCCAAGAAAGGATCCAAGTTGTCTTCAACATCCAAAATTTAGAGAACAAAGATGGTTGGAAGAAGAAGAATATACCAAGTAAATTTACATAGACTTACTAGTGAAAATACCAGAAATATTGTCTAGACTACAATCACTATTATTAAGTACAAGATTAAGTCTTTAAATGAAGGAACAAAGGGAAGTTGACTTGACGACATCAATTGAATAGGATCTACACAAATAAATATTGCAGGCATGGTAAGCCACTCAGTTGATTTACCCTCTTCATTAGTTCTTAATACTAATCTGAAGGATCATTAGCTTAATGCTTTTGAAGTAAGTTTTATGTAACACATAGTTGATTTTGTCCATTAGTATCTTCTTTTTCCGAACATTAAATACAAGCAATGAAACAGGACCATGTAAAACTAGGTGGACTACAGATTTATCATGGAGATGTCATATGTTTTTGGCCAATCTGCAGAAATTCATGGACTTAGGACCATTTTAGATAATCACTTTTTATATGTCAAATCTCAAAACTAAAGTTCTGCTTGTCTTTCTTTATTCTTTCCCATCCTATTTTGTTGAATTTTGTCAAGTGACCAAAATATTGTAACTTAAGGTGTTGTTGCTAGCTTACTAAATGTAGATCTTACTAAATGTAGATCAAGTGATTCACTAACGTATTCATTTGTCGTTGGGGACCTAGCTGTCTAGGAGTTCTGGGTTCTAGTATGTTTAGTTGTACTGGAGTCACATGGTTATACTTTAATCTTTAGTTTATGGTGCATGAAATCGAGGATCGAAACATAGATTCTAAAAGAGGCGGAGAGTATAGAAATGATGTAGGCTTGCCATATATAAATGTATTTATACTTTTAAATGACTGTAGTTTGTGTAAAACTCCTTGTACTCTCACCTTGGCAACCATGTATTTTTCTGGTTACATGGTATGGGTTCCAGCCACTGCTAATCCATAAAGAGGTATAGTATGCCTTGAGCTGACTCGAATAGACACTAAGAGTGTAATCTTTGTCTCAAGAAGCTTGTGCTTAGGTCCTTTCAGAGAAGGATATTCTTATCTCAGATATTGGTAACAGTTACCTGCCGGTCTCCGGCCACAATTTTCAACAGGCATGTACCTTAGTGCACCTTGTGCTTTGATCTGTCTTGTGGGCCTCTGTGAAGACCACAGTTTTATAATACTTTGGCTTCTTTTTCTTAATTTTTCTGCACTTTAGTAACTTAGCTTTTTCCTGGTATGCTCGTTTTAAAATTTTGAACCCCTGCGAATCATTACATGTTTATGGTTTATTTTCCTTTCCTTTTTTCTTTTGTTTCTATATCAACTTTGTATGTAGGAGATTTTATTGTCTGCAATTTTCATATGCAAAGATCTTTTTTTGCTTTTTTAAATATTTAAATTAGGTGCTTTCTTCATTCTAGTTCTTTTTCTGTGCATGCTTTTAAGATATTTTTCACGTTAATGCTTCTTAGACTACATTGGTCCTTTGGTTTTCAAGTGTTCAATTGATGGCTGCTTGTTCATATTTTATCACACACCATGCATGTAATTTAATGTGATGTGTCATTCTATTCTCAACATCTTCACGTTGTAGTTTTGTATAGGTAGTTAATTTGTAGTCATATATATACATATAATATATATATATCTTTTTGTTTCTGTTGGAAATCGTAATATCATTATTTCAACTTACTTTATTTTGTGCTAAGAAGGCATGGAGTTGCAACAGTACCTGAATATGCTATTTTATTCTTCCTTTTCTTAGACAAGATTGTTCTTTAGTTTGTGAAAATCACAATATGATTTTTCTTTAATGGAAGGTCTTAAGAATGTTTCCTTAAATCCTATTTTTGTTTTTCCTGCATTCTTCGTCATTCCCCTCAAAATAGGCTGGATTTCCTTTTCTACCATTAAACATTCTTTTTGTCTTAGTGAGTTCCTGCCTCTCACAAAAAGTAAAGAACACGAGTGAACACATCACTGTGGGAGTGCGTTGAAATTTGCATGTAATACACACTATTCACCCATTGTAATTTATGAAGTTAGGGCAATTGTAATCTCTGCAACCGGTGGCACTCAAGTAAACCAGCAGCCACATTGTTCCCATCTCATTATGTAATTTCTCCATTATGATCTACTGATTAGAAATAATTTGATTACATTTATTTATTTCCTACTTCGGTTAGTAAAAGGTCAGCAACAATTAGATTTACATGTAAGTGGTGGCGTATAATCTGCTTCAGTTCAATTTTGGATCCTCTTTCAGATTTCAAAAGTTTTTTTCTCTAACTGATATTGCATCCTATTCTTCCTATAATATAGTCTTTCCCCCTGAAGTCTCTGGCTTTCAAATCTACATTCCATCCTCATCCTTTCTTTTTAAGATGTCTCAGAGGGTTGAAGTTCCAATAGAGATGGAAATAGCCCTTGGATTTAGTGGAGTGGTGATTGGTTTCCAACTTTTGGAATAGTTTCCTATGGTTTTTAAGTATCTCACAAGTTCCTAGATTATAAAATATTGTTGTGTTATAAGTGATCTAATTTTTTACTCTGTCAGTTGTCAAAGGCTGGGTTATTTGAGTGTTCACATTTCAAACAGAAGGAGAGAGTGGGTGGGGATGATTTCAAAGAGGCCATACATGACCTTTTCTTTTTTAACTTTGCCTAATGTATTTGTTATAATTGACACCATTTCACTCACTTTGAACTTCTATTGTGTTTAATATATATTCATGAACATGTGGATGTTGTTGGTAATTTACTCAATCCATTTAGAGAGTGTCTTGGGATTCAAAAGCTATAAATTGGCTTCAAATATATGAACTGTCTTCTAAATTGGACATGGTAGTGATAGGTAATAGGCAACCTGAATTTGAGACTCTCCTTTCCTTTCTCTAATATGTGTATTCCACTCATTTTGATCTTCAATTGTCTGTGTCCTTCCTATCCTTGCCAGTTAGATTTCTAGGCCTTAAAATTCAGACTTTAAATAAGTTAGACTTCTATGCCTTAGAATCCAGACATTAAACTCAAGAATGAGTTATATTTCTGTGCCTTGGAATCCTTACTTTAAATCTAAAAATTGATGATTTGGAATCTTAGATTTAAAGTAAGGAGTCTAAGTCAGTTTATACCCTATATCATTGAACTTAAAATTCACAGGATTTTTATTGGATGCCTTGATAATAATTTCCTTTCTTTCTATTTGGGTGGCCTGTCATTTAGGAGCATGTAATTTCTTTGAGTCCGATGTCAACACTTTCCATTATTTATTTTTGGTCTATTCTGTTTTTGTATGGTTTTGTTATATGGGTACTCTTAATTTTTTTGTTTCTTCCATGGATGATGTGGGTGAGAAAATATTTATTTTCTGGTCTGTATCCTCCTCCAAGTATAAAGTGCGGATTTGTGTTATAGCTCAAGTAGTGTACTGCAGTCATATCATTTTGCAGTGGGCTAATTAAGTGAAGTGAATAGGAACAATAGGTTTAATTATGGGGATCTAAAGCTTCTCTGGTGGTACAAAAAGTGTCGTCCTCACATGGTTTTAGGACCAAAAAAAAAAAAAAAAAAAAAAAAAATGTAAGAAACTCTTTATGTTTCTCATCTGCCCTAGAGAATTACAGCAAAGAATTGAGAGAAGCTAATTTATTGCGTGAAATGGCTGGTCATTGCCAAGACAGTTCAACAATGGAGCCACATGATGACTTTCAGTCAAGTAAGTGTTTATCTTTTTTCTCTGAAAAAAAGTGATCACCTGTTATCCCAGTCTCTTCCCTTTTCCTTGCCCTTGTAGACATCTATAGATCTGTTTTCGTTATCCAAATCTGTTGCCTGGTGGCACTCTCGCTTTGCCGCCTTTGGTAGAATCTCCGTACCCGTGATTGAGGAATGCTATGTGCATCTTTCTTCTCTCTTTCCATCTCCCTGTTAATCGGTTGTGAGATTGTAGGTTTATTTGGGGTCTTATGTACAATAGTTTCAGATGAGTTTACATGAAATGATTTCAATGTTGATTATATTGATTATAATTTGACTAGACATGAGATGTTTAAGTTTAGTGAGAACTCTATTCCTATCCTGAACAACGTTGTTGCTAGAATATCTAGAATGAATGGTTTATGGATATGAAATTTTTTATTTATATGTCATGCAAGTGACCAACTAGTTTATAATTGGAATGGTTGAAGTAGGAGTATCCTAGTTATATGGTTCTTCTTAGGCCAACCTTAAGTTTCAGATTATAGCAGCTTCAAGGTGGAAGAAGTGTCTTATTATTGGTTAGGAAGCATAAAGATGGTGCTTACTTGGCTTCCTTTACAACTTTTTACCATCTTGGGAACTTGTCGAGAATTTCAAATGCAGTTTCTGCATTGTTCTCTTTGGGCTATTAATACAATTTTCCCCCCAGCTTTGTAATTAGAGATATTTGAAGCAGCTATTTCTATGACCCTTTTGTTGAAAGGCTGATGGTGTTTTTTTAATTTAATTTTTTTTTCCCCACATATTATGCAGTCCTCTGCAATATGATCACATTTATGAATGTTATAGCAAAAGATATTGCCTGTAGGTTTGTGTTTATTGTGGCTGAAATACTGATGGGGAGCTTCATTGCCATTCTACCACCACTTTTCCATCTTTTTCCCATCAACACAATCTATATTATCTTAAAAAGGAAACTAGTAGCTTTTAAGTTATTAGAGAAGCAGTCTCAACGACATTGTGAATTATCAGCATTCATTTTCTCATCTAAGTTTATAAGTATGTTTTAGCATTTCGGTAATTTTATGTTCAATTTTATTGGTTGGTCTATAATGATGTTTGGTATGATTTGCTTTTGTCTGTTTCTTCTAATGTTTTCTAATGTAAATTTGCACTTGCATGTTTCATTTGCAGGTTTGTAGGTCCTCGGTGATCTGCTTCATTTATGGCTATGAGCTAGTTTCAGATTGTACTAAGGTGGGTGCATCTATTTAAGCTTTCTTCAATTGTTTCCTATCTGGTTCTTTGCATCGACATTTCGTTTCTTTTTAAATATATACATTTTTATATAATATGCCATGAGAAATGCAACTTCATTGCCGTTACTTTTTAATATCAGTTTATTATTTTATTAATATTACTATCTCAATCTCCGATGAGTAGTCAAAGAATTCTAAAGGCCGACTTATAAGACCCAAACACAAAAACGGGGAGCACAAAAACTTACAGTTAAGGGCACCCAGTTTTTATTTTCAATAACTATTCCTTTTTAGCCAAGTAAACGGTAGAATGGCAATGAAGCTACCCTGCCATAGCTCATGGTCTTTCCTGGAAAAGAAGGATGTTGAACAACTTCCACAGACCTTTAGACAATTGTTAGTCCAAAATTCTACCTTGAATGACTTGAAATTTAAGAAGAGAATGGAAGGAAACACCAACAAAGTATGATTAGGATGATCGAGGGCCTATGAGAATCTTGATCATATTCTCGAATTTGTGATGTTGCTTGTTCTGTTTGGAGCTGGTTCGTAGAGGAGTATGGTTTCGACTTATCTGCGTGAGGGGTGGTAGAGAGAAACAAAGCATGATGAAGATCCTTTGCCTCTCACTGCAGCCATACAAAATACACCAGTTTGGAATAGAACTCGAGTGGATAAAACGTCTAAAGTGCTAGGCCCTAATCCAAGCAAAAAATGGAATCTTCGTTTGGTTGGACTTCCACATAGACGAGGAAAAAAGTGGTGCAGTGAGGAGTCTGGAGGTGTAGTCTATTTGAACAATGAATAGACTATGATTTTTGACCTGGAGAAAGGGAAACTAACTGAAGTGAAGATTGAAAGGATTAAGGGAGGATAACTCTTCAATCTCTTGATCCAGGAGGGGCCTTCAAAATTGAAAGTCATGGGATGTAGCTCCTTCCTGCTAGCAAATAACATATTACTTTGTGAGGTTTCAATATAAGGCTAAAGAATGAAGTGGAAGCTGCAAACAAAGCCTATAATCCTTCCAAAATTCATATTTGTTACTAACACCTACCGTCAAGGTGTATACAAAAATCAGGGATCATAATACAGAGCTCCTTCCAAGGGTCACTAGAGACGATTTTAGAAACTCATCAGCTTTCTATTGGGAGGAACAGAAAGTACAGAAGTTAGAGAAATCAACGGAAGAAGCTTACACTGTATTGTCAGTGTGCTGCCACCAATTTCCTATACTATAGTTTCATACTGGAAAAGCTTGCAAGGTTGTTCGAGGACAGGGATTAAGAATGAAAGCGACATAGAAATGAGATGCCATTGTTGGTTGTACTTTTGTAGAACAAAGAATTATTTTTCTTGTTGGCAGAGATCATGAAAGAACAGTCTGTATTGTAGAAAGAGGAGCTTCTGCATTGTGGTGTTTGTCATGGAGCTCCCTGTAGTGGCTTGGTTAGAAATGGTACGGTAGGAGTGGGCTTCATTGCTGGATAAAGGCTCTTCTGCATTGCTGCATTTAGAGATTGGACATTCATTGGTTCGTTCAAGCTTTCGCGCTTTAAATCTGTGTCGATTAATTGAATTTGAAGACAACCATTCATTTGAGTGATCATTCTGAATAAATTAGTTATTATTTATCTTTAACAGTGCAAAACTTCACTTCCTTAGGGAACGTTCGTCTTGAAACAAGTTTTGTTATATAGCTTACTGGGTATAGACTGCTAAACTGTTGTCGACATTTCTTTTTGTATATAGGTCGGCGGAAGCTGAATGCGAAGCTCTTCGATCTGAAATCGCTGCACAGCTCGCAGCTTGAACAATTAACAATTAACAATTTATTCCATCATAGGAAGCAAAGTTTGGCGTAAGTTTTACAAGTACCAGTAATGTTTTAATGCCCTGTATGTTCTTAACAGCTGCTGCTCTCATTTACATGGACATGAAAGGAGATGGCTTTTGGAACATGCGTTGGCCCTGTTGTTGCTGTTTGACAGAATTCCCTTCATTTGTGAAAATGGTAGGCTTCTGAAGTTGCCTGAATTCAACACCAAATTCTAGTTTTTAGTTTCTAATGTATTTTTATGAAATTTAGGTATAAAGTTAATTAGTTCTTACTGTTAGTATATCACAAAATTTGTTATTTATATCTTATACATCATCTTCTTCCACTTCTTCGTCTTCCATGTTTCCACTGATGACTCGTTAATTTCTCGTTTCCTCGAATTTTCGCCCTTTGCTCTTACCTGTTAGTATATGAATCGAGTTTGGTTATTTACACCTTATACATCTTCTTCTTCCATTTCTTTCTTCTCCCATGCTTTAAACCTATGGACTCACAAATTTCTCATTTCTCATATTTTTATCACTAATTTTTCATATTTTTGCTCATTCTTGAACAGTCTTTTTTTAATTTTTTTAATTTTTTTAATTTTTATTTATCATTTTTAGTCATAAATGTAAGAAATTTGAATACCAAAATAGCCCATTTTTGGGAAGTTATCTTAATTTGGAAAATAATATTGTTTATTTATTAAAATTTGTTATATTTAAATTTATATTTGGAAATGAACATTTTGTGTGTAATAAACACTGCTAATAACCCCTAAAACATCCAACCCTGAATCGGTGAAAGAAAGAGGCTTTCCCAATATTTGAATTGCAATAATTAGTATTCTCTTGCAAGGAAAGCCTCTTTCGTTGATATGGAGTGTTTGTGGACGTATTAAGGTGGGGGTTAGTGTGCAGTTCTAGCTTGAGGAAATAAGCTTATTCCTCACTCGCCCTGCAATAATGCAGTTACCAAAGGAAATGCCACTATGCCTTTGGTGTTGGCACTCAGTGGATGGAGCCTTAATGAAGATTCACTCTCTGATGATATGTTAACAACTACGTCAACCATCACATCCGAGAGCTCCAACTAAATCTTTTGTAAGGAGTTAGGTGGGAGCTTATTAGTTGTCAAACGTCAAACGTGGGTATCTCTAGCCCTTGCTGTTTGATTATAGTCCAACGTGATGTCCCTTCAAGCAAGACTAAATAAGCTATTGTCTCCCCACTCACCTAAACTATTCACCCAATGGGTGAATAAGCTATATATATATTTATTATATTGTAAATAATAATGGGTGAATAGAAGTGTTAGACAAACACCACTCTCCTTTGAGCATAAGCTTTCATGGTTGGTTTTACTTTGGTTTCCCCAAAAAGCCTCATACTATATTCCTCACTTATAAACGGATGATCATTTCTTAAATTAGTGGATGTGGGACTTCAACCAGAAGTATGTATTAAATTTGAATGGGGAATGAAGTATTTTCTGAATATTAAATGTCTGTTTGACGTGAGACTGGACTCCACCACCACTCAATATTATATTAACCAACTCACTATGCTTTTGGCGCCGTTCAAGGTCGACGCTAGCTCACTGCTTCTCCACCGCCGCCGGAATTACAGACCCCTCAACTTCATTGCTGCCTTCTCTTCTTCATTCCCTTTCTTCCTCACTCAGAGAGGACAGAATGCTATCTCTTCCATTAGATACTTGCGTTCTTCCTCCCCATATTCAACCACCTCAACGTTCCCTTTCCAGCTTCAGCCCGCCCACTTCACTTCTCACTTCTTCTACTTCCAACTACCGTTTTTCCTCTGCTTCTGCGCCTACGTTTCACTGCAATGCTTCGCTACAGATTTCCAACCAACGTATTTCGGTTTGGAATCGGAATCCGCTTCTGTGCTCCAAAACGAAACGGATTCATGTTGGATTGCTGGTTCCTCCTCTTCGGTGTGGATCTTCATCGGACACCAATGGCGTCCAGAGCGAGCGGAGTTTGATGCAGTGGATAGAATTGATCGGTGAAGCTTTGTCCACTGCGTTTCCTGTTTGGGTGGCGTTGGGGTGTTTACTAGGGCTGCTCAGACCGGCTTCCTACGATTGGGTTCAACCGAGATGGACTGTTCTTGGTCTCACCGTCACAATGCTTGGTATGGGCATGACATTGACTCTCGATGATCTTCGTGGAGCTCTCGCTATGCCTAAGGAATTGATTTCTGGATTCTTGCTACAGTATTCGGTTAGTTCGTTGATTTTCTGTTATTACACTGTTGTTTGAATGAATTTGAACATTACTGATTTCGTTGATCTCGTGGAACATCTCGTGTATGGATTATATAAACTAATAATTTCCGAAGTTGGCAATGCCTTTTGATGTTGAATTATCTGAGCGATGAAGCTTTTCTACTTTAAACTACATGAACCAATGATTCGTTATCTCTTTTATGGAATTGCTTTCTATGACTTTGAATTATATTCACTGTGAGTTAAAGAGCGTTTCATTATCATTCGAAGAACTTTTCTGAGTTGGTAGTCATGCACTGCAGTTCCTCTCTCTCCTCTGTATTGAAGGAAACAGTTACTAAGAATAGTGAGGGCATGAGGATTATTTCAATTTCAGTTTCTTTAGTAGTTCGACGAACTTCGATCCATGAATGAAACTCTACCAGATAGATTTTCATGGTTCCTGTTGCAGGTGATGCCAATATCAGGCTATGTTGTCAGCAAGCTGTTAAATCTGCCATCTTACTATGCAGCTGGTTTAATATTGGTTGGCTGCTGTCCTGGTGGTATGCATTTGTTGGTAGTGTCAATAATCTTTCTCATTATCCCTATTTTAATAGTTTGATCCATCTTTGGTTTCAGGAACAGCAAGCAATATCGTCACCTACATTGCACGGTATTCTAATTTTCGATATGCCATCGTTTAACTTCCTGATTTGGTTTAAGAAAAATTTTGTTGCCTTTTCAGGGGAAATGTTGCTCTTTCTGTGCTGATGACAGCGATGAGCACCGTGGCAGCCGTGGTTAGCTAACCTACATAATTCTTTTGCTGTTTTCGTTTAGGCGTTTTGTTTCTAAATTCATATCGATACAAGCTGTGTTGCGTTCAAGTTCAAATTAGAGCAAGAGCTGTCTTCATTTTTACATAGTTCTTTTATAATAGAACATATCCTAATATCTCTGTTTGTAGAAATGCAAGCAAACGAGCTCCCTTAGATACACTGCAAATTTCTTACATGAATATAATAGTTGCCACAGTGCTGATGACAGCGATGAGCACTGTGGCAGCTGTGGTTAGCTAACCTACATAATTCTTTTGCTGTTTTCGTTTAGGCGTTTTGTTTCTAAATTCATATCGATACAAGCTGCGTTGCGTTCAAGTTCAAATTAGAGCAAGAGCTGTCTTCATTTTTACATAGTTCTTTTATAATAGAACATATCCTAATATCTCTGTTTGTAGAAATGCAAGCAAACGAGCTCCCTTAGATACACTGCAAATTTCTTACATGAATATAATAGTTGCCACAGTGCTGATGACAGCGATGAGCACTGTGGCAGCTGTGGTTAGCTAACCTACATAATTCTTTTGCTGTTTTCGTTTAGGCGTTTTGTTTCTAAATTCATATCGATACAAGCTGCGTTGCGTTCAAGTTCGAGTTTGAGCAAGAGCTGTCTTCATTTTTACATAGTTCTTTTATAATTAGAACATATCCTAATATCTCTGTTTGTAGAAAATGCAAGCAAACGAGCTCCCTTAGATACACTGCAAATTTCTTACATGAACATAATAGAGTCCACAGTGCTGATGACAGCGATGAGCACTGTGGCAGCTGTGGTTAGCTAATCTACATAATGCTTTTGCTTCTTCGTTTGGGCGTTTTGTTTCTAAATTCATATCGATACAAGAAGCGTTGCGTTCAAGTTCGAGTTAGAGCAAGAGCTGTCTTCATTTTTATATAGTTCTTTTAAAATTAGAACAGATCCAATATCTCTGTTTGTAGAAAATGCAAGCAAACGAGCTCCCTTAGATATACTGCAGATTTCTTACATGAACATAAGAAATTTATGATCTAGCACAACTATAAATTTATGATCTAGCATCTGATCCTTTTCTAGTTTCTTCAGAGTTCAACCTTTATGGAATTTAAGCAGATAGTTTCATAGATTTTGTAGAGAAGTTATGATTTCAATGTTTTACAGATCATGACCCCATTTCTCACTGCTAAACTTGCTGGTCAATTTGTTGCTGTGGATGCAGCTGGGTTATTAAGATCCACACTACAGGTGCCATTTCTAGCATTTGATCGAGATACCCACGTTTTCTTTTTCCATGTAATAACTACATTATTAACTTCCCTTTCCATCACAGATTGTGCTTCTTCCTGTACTAGCTGGTGCATTTTTAAACCAGTATTTCCATGGCTTGGTTCGATTCATCTCTCCATTGATGCCCCCTATTGCTGTTGGTACAGTAGCTGTTTTATGTGGAAATGCAATTGCTCAAAGCTCTTCTGCTATTCTCACGTCTGGAATGCAAGTTCTGCTGGCTGCATCTCTTCTTCACATGTCGGGATTCTTCTTCGGTTACGTGCTCGCAAGAATGCTCGGTATCGACATTTCGTCTTCTCGGACAATCTCCATTGAAGTTGGAATGCAGGTAAATCATTTCATTTACCTATATCATATCTTAGCGTCACTCTTTGACAAGTCAGCTCTCGGAGTATTTTACCTCGCAGCAACTCATCGGTTTCGCCATTGCTGGCTGGAGCTGGTTCTAACAAGTCGATTTTATGTTACAGAACTCAGTGCTAGGTGTTGTTCTTGCTACCCAGCACTTTGGAAACCCTCTGACGGCGGTGCCCTGTGCTGTTTCCAGTGTTTGTCACTCAATCTTTGGCAGCGTTCTTGCTGGGATCTGGAGACAAAGCAAAGATTAGATGAAGGTGATGTCTTCTATATTTATGCGCCAGGATTCAATCTTTCTGACTCAGTAAAATTTAGACATTGGAAGATCTCTCCAGGGCAATTTCTTAATTTCTGCCAATTCTTTATAGGGTATTTGCTATCTTTCCATGATCCAACTCTGATCAAGTTTAAGTTTGTTATGGAATGAATAAAAACATTGCAACTTTTTTAGTCTTACATGTTTGCAATCAAACATAGAATTTTTTTTTAACATAAAATGCTTTGGTCTTTTATCTTTTGTTTGAATTAATTTCAGATTAAATGAACTAAAGAGAAGTCTAAAATCTCATGACTGGTATCTAATATTCTCGAAATATTAATGAAAGAATTGTATATTTTATCTTAAATGAAAGCTAATTGATATGTAGTATATTGGTGTTATACTCGATATATTACTAAAATGATACGTGTTCATGTTTTTATCGTAAAAATGGTTAATTGACGTATAAATTATAGTTTACCATATATTATATTTGATATTTTATTATAAGATAAATATCTAGATATTTGACTCTTATAATCCAACCACCAATTTTATTATCTAGTCCATTATTATAGTATGGCAAAATTTTGACTATGCTTTATTGTTTATTTTTAAGAATTGTTTATTTTTAAGAATTATGTAGGGTTTATGAATATTAAAAATAATATATATTTATAAAGTAATAAAATATATAATAAGTAAAACCTGACCCGCCATTATTTGAAAAAAGGGCGGGACACTGGGCGGGGGTTAACCTAAAAATGGAATCTTTAACCAAAACAAAATTCAAAAGGGAAAATTGAACGACGAACATTTTTCGCTGTTCCCCGCCGGATTCAATCAAAATTTCACGAATCTTCGTCTTTTTTCAGTTCGCGGCAACTCTGAATTCGAAACTTCTCAACCCTAATTCTTATACTAAAATGCGAATCCTTCCCAAACTTCCAATCCCATTCCTTTCTCGAAGCTATCAGTCGAACTTGCAGACCCAAAATGGATTCCCTCCATGCCTTACCTCCTCTCAAAAGGCTCATAATCCTTCAAGAACTAGAACGAAAGCAGCAAGAACAGGATCAATCTCTCCATTCTTGTTCCCTCCCTGCGAAGAAGCGAAAGGAGTCTCGTGATTCATCAATCTTCATCCCTGACGCTACATTACCCCACCGAACCGCCATTTCCGCTTCTCCTTACTGCTTGCCGACGAAGAAAAGAGTCTGGGCGTTTCATCCTGATTTTGCCCCTGAATCTCTGGATCTCAATGTTGAATACAAGCCTCCTCCGGAAGAAATATCGATTTCAGAAGCAGAATCAGAGAGAGAGGAAAAAGAGAAAAAGGAAAGCTCTGATATTGAAATTGAGCATCAAGAGATTGAAGCTATCCAAGAAGAAGAAGATGATGATGAGGATGAAGAGGACGGAATCCTCTGTGCGATTTGTCAAAGCACGGATGGAGACCCTTCTGATCCAATCGTGTTCTGCGATGGATGTGATTTGATGGTACATGCTTCGTGCTACGGCAATCCTCTGGTGAAGAATGTACCAGAAGGTGATTGGTTCTGTACCCAGTGCTTAGCTTCTTCGTCTTCCAAGACGGAGAAGAAAGCTTCTGAAACACCATTTTCATGCTGTCTTTGTCCTCTCAAAGGAGGGGCAATGAAGCCAACAAACGATGGCCGATGGGCTCATATTGTTTGTGGCCTCTTTGTTCCTGAAGTGTTCTTCGAAGACCCAGATGGCAGAGAAGGGATTGATTGCTCAAAGATTCTCAAAAGGAGATGGAAATCTCAATGCTATATCTGCAAAACCTCTGAAGGTTGTGCCATTGATTGCTCAGAGGCTAAATGCAGTTTGGGTTTTCACGTTACTTGTGGGTTGAAGGAGGATCTTTGCATTGAGTATCAAGAAGGAAGGAGATCTGGTGCTATTGTAGCTGGGTTCTGCAAAACCCATACTGATTTGTGGAAGAAGGTAAACTATTGTTCTTTCTTTCTCCCCTGAGCTAAATCTAAATTTGGGTCATTTAGTTTGCAATTTGGTTTGTGGGTTTGAATGTTGTTCATGTCTTCTGGGTGCAGCAACAACTAACAGGAAAGTTCAAGATTGTGGCCAGAGATGAAAGTAAGTAATAGCTACTGGGAAATCAGCAAAAATCAGCTTTAGCCACTAAATTTAGGATCAATGATTTCAGTTTATGTTTTGATCTTTGTAGTAACAAACTAGTCTTGTAATTACTTTGCTCATGGGATACCTATCCTTACATCAGTAGTGTAATTAGAGGACAAGGAATTATTGAGTAGTTGGAGTAAAACTAATAAAATAAATGAATTTTCGGATGCTAACCTTCTTCCTCAGATGTTGAAAGGCATCGGACTTTAATGATGCAATTCCACTTCTTTTGCCTTCACATGTTCTCTTATGAAGTGAAATCGAGTGTCAATATGCTTCGATCTCTCTTGATGAACCTAGTTCTTGACTAAAGCTATTGCTGACTTGTTATCCATTGATGAACCTAGTTCTTGACTAAAGCTATTGCTGACTTGTTATCCATGTAGATCTTGGTTGCTATACTACAACCAGGCAAGACTCAATCTCCTAGTTCTTGTTGGGTGTCATTGCTCTCGATCTCCGAGTTCCAACTAGATGAGTGCGTTGTAAATCGATGTCGGCTTGTCTTTAAGATGCCCAGACTAAGGAGATAGATAGTTCAGTATAACAAAATCCCCTGACATAGCTATCTTGTCAACTAATCAATAAATCACATAACTTGGAGGCTTCTGATGCCTTCACCTTGCAAACAAATGCCACAACTCTTGCCCATATATCTACGTTCATGACATTTCCTCTTCCTAGACTGTTTAAAACCATCCACAACAGCTCCATGTTGGATTCCTGGCACAACCTGTCAATGAGTTTGTTTATGCTCTCGGAACGAGGCACGTAGCCCTTGAAGATCATCTCGTCCAGTATCGAAGTTGCTTCCTGTAACTGCATCATTTCACACAGCCCATCAAAAAGAGTCCTGTATGATACCACATCAGGAGAGCAACCTCGTCTTGGCATATCTGCAAGCAAGTCCATAGCCTTATCCCATTTCCCCTCCTTGCATAATCTCCCCATGATTGTATTGAAACTGATCACATCTGGCTTACACCCCTTCTTCACCATCTCATCCAAAACTTTATATGCAGATTCAAGATCGTTCTCTTTACATTGCCCATTGATCATGGCATTGTAGGTGACCGTGTCGGGTTTGCACCCGTTCTCTCCCATTTCTGCTAAAATCTCAGGAACTTCTTCTTTCCTACCATGTTTGAAGAGTGCACTGATGAAAGTAGAATAAATTGCCGAGTCCAGTTTTACCTTGTTAGTCACCATCTCCTCTTTTAGCTTGAAAGCCAAATTCAAATCTCCAATCCCACAGAACCCTTTGATCAATGTAGCATATATCGACGCATTCGGCAAAATCCCATAGACTCTCACCATATCCTCTTTCAACCTTAATGCTTCATCCAACTTAGAATTCAGAGAAAGTCCATAAATCAAAGTTCCAAAAGTGACCACATTCGGCTTCACACCTCTCTTTGGCATTTCATCAAACACCTCCCATGCATCATCCAAATCCCCACACAAACAAGCAGCATGAATCAAAATGTTAAAAGTACAAGCATCAGGGGAGCCATAGTTACCAATGCTCACAAAAACTTCCGCCATTTTCTCAAACTCCCTGCACTTCAACAACGCATCCAACAACGAATTCGCTGATTTCACCGTCCGCTTGCAACCATAGGATGGAATTTTATCAAACACTTGAAAGGCACGGTCAAGGAGGCGGGCTCGACCATAGAACGAAATGACATTACAGAAGATAATCTCGTTAGGAGCAAACCGAGTCTCTTGCTTGAGCTGATGGAGGATTTCTTCCATTTCATCGAACATTTTGGCACGCCCGAGCTTGGTGATGATAAGATCATAGGAAAGTAAAGAGTAACGGAAGGGTTTGGGGGGTTTTGTAGAGCTGGGATTAGGGTTCAGGAAGAGTTGAAAAGCGAGTTTAGGATCCTTTTGGAGACGAAGAAGGGAACACAGACGAAAGGGTGAAATCAATTTGTGGGTCTTCATTTGGATGCTGTTGGCTTTCTTTGCCCAGAAATGTGCCTCGGTTTATTGTTCATCAACTGAGAACCAAGAGAAATTCATGCAACAATGGCGGAATGTGAAGAATTGAGAGAGATCAGGAAAGGCACAGAGCCATTGCAGGATCCAAACGAAACGAACGACGGTAGCCGATGGTTTTGGCGGCTTTCTTTCAAATTCATCTCCCAAAATATATATATATATATATATATATATATATATATATATATATATATATATATATATATTAGACTAACACAATTTGTCCACTCTGAGCATAAGAATATTCTTTAATTATAAACGTGTGATCATTTCTTAAATAAGTCGATGTAAGACTTTCATCATCCAATACCTCCCCTCGAACAAAGTACACCTCCCCTTACTTGAGACTCAACTCCTCCAAGTCTTAATCATTTTTTACTAAGCCTTTGAGGAGGGTTGACTCCTTTTTCTTGTGCAGTTCTTTGTTCGACATTTGAGGATTTATCCATCTATTGGCACGACTAAGTTTAGGGTAGGGGTCAGATACCAAGTTAGACGAACACGACTCTCCACACAATAGATATTGTCCACTTTGAACATAAATTCTCGTGGCTTTACTTTGAGCTTTCGTAGATGGCCTCATAGCAATGGAGGAAGTATTTTTTTATTATAAACCCATGATCATTACTAAATTAGCCGATGTGAAACTTTCCTAGTCCGACAATTATATATATAGATCAAAATGTTGTCTTTCTTTGTTCAATGAAAGAAAATACTATAAATTAAGAATAAAATTAAAATTTTTAATTCAAATATAATATTTTAATCAATTAAATCACGCAATGAAAAATCAAAATTTATTTTTTTTAACAATTTTCAAAATTACATGGAAATTTAGAAATAACAAAACTTAATTTATAATTTATTTTTTTTTTTACTTTTTAAAATGTATAATAAATATCTAAAATAAAAAGTAATATAAAAAAATTAGATTTTTATTTTATTAATTTTCCGTATTTTTAATTTAAAATATGAAAAAGTAAAAATAATAAATGAGTATCAAACAAAATCTGTTTTTTTTTTATAAGAGAAAGAACAAACAGAAGAACCAGTTACCAAAAATAGTTTTGTTTATTTTTTATTTTAAAAAATAAAATAAAAAACAATAAATTAAACAAAATTTCTAAATACCAAATAGGTTATTTAAAAAAAAAATAAAGATAATTAAGAAAACTTTCTATTTATTTATATATATATATTACCAAAAATTAAAATTGTATAAAAAAAAAAACTTTTATTTATCTGTTATTGAGTAGACTGATAAATGTTCATACTCCTACTTGAAAATATGATATTCATTTATTAGTAGTTAAAGTTCATTATGCGTCACGCTTCATATCAATCTCATTAACCTTTTATTGAATTTAATTCAAATCAAAAAGTAGATCACGATCGAGCGTTCTCGTGTCATCCGATAAATAGACAAAAACACTATGGTAACCTACTTAATTAAAACATTAAAATCCTATTGACCATCAAATATCGTAAAGTCGAATAGTTATTTTGCGAGACTCGTTGAGTACTTGTAAGTTTATCGAAACACTCATTTATTAGTTTAAATTCAGTATCGTTTTACTTGAGGATGCTTCATACTTGTTAATACTAAACATATTTCGCTTAAAAGTTGTCAATACGAGCATAGCTAGAAGATAAAATACTCTCGAAGGTTAAAAAGATTTGATTTTTACCTCTCGGGAAGTTCGGGAGGGATTACAAGATTAATAATTTCCATAAAAGTTTTAAGATTTTGTTCAAATCGTTTTCTTCCATGCCATAAGATCAAATTCTTAATCACTAACTTCAAATCACAACCGTTCAATTGAAGCTCCATACAGTGGGAATTCAAGCACCAGATCAAAACTTATTTCCTAGCGCCATCGGAACACTACACCAACCGTTAACAGCCGTCAGAAGGAAGCTGCGTTCCCCTTTTTCGAACCTGGGAAAGGAAGAAACCGTTCTTTGTGCGAGTGAAATTGTTGATTCGAGAGAAGAAAAGGGTCGAAGAGTGGGAGTGGATTTTTGGGTTTGATGGGTTATTTTTGGTGAAAGAACGGAGCCCTTTTGAGTTCGTGTGTTCAAAGGGTAAGAATCATGGACTGCGAAGTGAATGAAAGCGAGGAGTACTCGCTGCTCAAGAATCTGAGGCTCGAAATCGATGGAGATGATGGGTGTTTTAATATCTGTTTTTGGGTTTATCTTATGAATTCTTCCACATTCCCTGTTTCAATCCTTCAGGTTTAACTTCGGTTATCTTGTTTTTGTTTCTGATTTTTTTAATGTTCTTCCTTGATCTTGTATCCATTATCATCTGTTCTTCTTTTTCTTTGATTTTGTGGGTGTTTTGGAACACCCCTTGTTGGTGGCTTGGCTGCTCTGTGCTTGTAGTTCATCTGATCAAATCTTTGATACCCATATGTAAATGACCTTTAGAACACCTTTAGAACATCTTCGAATGTTTTTGGACTGTTTGGCATCTTTTGAAACAATACCATTAGTGTACTGTGATCTTGTAATACTAAGGGAGCCACGGACTTTTCTGCTTTAATTGAACTATTTTCCTGATTCAAATGCAGTGGTCACTAGTGATTTCATTGTAAAATCTGATTATCTATTGATATTTTCAATGAATTATGCATTTGATTGAGCATATTTTAAGATGAACTTACATTCTTAGCTTGAATTTCTAGCCTGTTGAGTACCATTTTATCGTTCTTACTTTGTTTTGGATGAGTTGCTTCAGGTACAGTTAGATTCATCAGGCATGAGTTCTTTTCTGGTTCTAAGTGAAAGGAATAGAATGAAGATTATGCCTTTGCCCGCCTTACACAAACCCGATGAACGTTCCAGCGCTGGTAGTTCTTCTTCCGGGAATGAAGTTCCACACGAATGTCTAGACATCGATTTTCCCATGGAAAAATGGGTTCATATTGGATGTGAGGTACATTGCTGTATTCTCAGCTCAATGACTTGACCAGTTTCGCACCCTAACGTTTTTTTTTTCTTCGAACTGTGTTATCTGAATATCAAATTAAAGATCGGAAAAGATAAGTAATGGAGTGCTGTAAAGAGAGGTTAAAGTGTGGAACTTGTCGTTTGACGTTAATTTGACACGAGCTTTGAGTATGCATATTGAAATTAAAGATTCATAACGACTACTTAACTACACTGCTCGTGGTTATGGTTGGTTTCATTTCTCCCCATTAGTGAACGTGCTAGCTACATTCGAGTTACTAGTTTTCTGAGTTTTCATTTTCAGGTCTCCACCGATTTTGTCAGACTGCATATTAATGGGAAAATGGTTGGAGAAAAGCCTATGTCATCTTCACTCGGTGAAGATGCCATTCCAAGGGGTTCGGGTAGGATTGTTTTGGTCAACAATGGTGAAGACGACAGCCTGCAAGGCTATGTTCATAATGCAAAAGTTTTGCATTCAGTATCATCGATCAAGGATTCTTATGTCGAGGTGCTATTGGACCGTCTTTCCTGATGTTGAATTTAAAATGAACTAACTGAATTTCTTGGCAAAACTAAGAAAGTATTTCCCTACTGATGTATGCTGCTATAATTCCAGGACCTACCCGTTAAATTATTTATCGACAACTCTTCCACCACGGAGATTGAAGAGGGCAGTGATGGCATATGGAATATAGTTGGTGGCAAGGTTAGGAAGCTTTCTGTTACCCTGCTTCTGGCTGTCGTATTGACATTTTTCGACCTATTTTTATGAACATTATTTGCTTATTCCTTGCAAACCACAGCCATCTTGTCGTCGAAATTTCTCGTTGGAAGTTATGCTGTTAGATTCCTCTGGCCAGCCTGTTCTTAAGGAACTCGAGGTTCGTGCCTAGAGTTTTCATTTTGTGGTCAGTTCGGTTTAGTTAACCTCTTGACGCTCACTTTGGAAGTCGTTACTCATTGTTCGACAGGTTGTTGCCTCCCTCATCTATGCTGAAAGTGGGGAAGCTGTGGAGAAGTCAAGTGATGAAGAAGCTCCCCTTTTGGCAAGCTATGATGGTGTTGAATTTGCTTCCAGTGATAGACCAAGTAAACTGTTGAATGGGCGTGCATCCTTTAAGCTAAAAATATCTCAGGTAGAAATGACTTTTGAACTTCTTGAATGTCTAATTTTCATTCGTAGCAATCTTCGGGTTTTCCCTTTCGGACTTCCCCTCAAGGTTTTTAAAACGTGTCTGCTAGGGAGAAGTTTTCACACCCTTATAAAGAATTTTTCGTTCTCCTCTCCAATCAACGTGGGATCTCACAATCCCACCCCTGCAGGGCCCAACGTCCTCGCTAACACTCGTTCCCTTTTTCAATTGATGTGGGACTCCCCAGTCCACCCCCCTTCGGGGTTCAACGTCCTTACTGGCACACCGTCTCGTGTCCACCTCTTTCGAGGCTTAGCCTCCTCGTTGACACATTGCCCGGTGTCTGGCTCTGATACCATTTGTATGAGCCTAAGCCCACCGCTAGCAGATATTGTCCTCTTTGGACTTTTCTTTTCGGGCTTCCACTCAAGGTTTTTAAAATGCATTTACTAGGGAGAGATTTTCACCTCCTTATAAAAAATGTTTAATTCCGCTCCCCAACCGATGTGGGATCTCACAATCCACCCCCCTTCAGGGCCAACATCCTTGCTGGCACACCGTCTCATGTCCACCCCCCTTCAAGGCTCAGCCTCTTCGCTGACACATCGCCCGGTTTCTGGCTTTGATACCATTTGTAACAGCCCAAGTCTACTGCTCACAGATATTGTCTTCTTGGGGCTTTCCCTTTCGGGTTTCCCCTCAAGGTTTTTAAAACGCATATGCTAGGGAGAGGTTTTCACGCCCTTATTAAAAATGTTTCGTTCTCCTCCCCAACCAATATGATCATGTACGTCTGCATTTTAGATTGATTTATACATGCGTCCCTCTTGTTTCCATGTACAATCATTTTTTGTATACATTACACCTGCCTTGTTCTTTTATGCTTCTGTTGTAGCCATTCTATGACTTTCTCCTTTATGCTTTCAGCTATCTTCTAAATGTGATAACAAGCTCTTCCGCATAAGATTTTGCATACCTAAATTTGAGGGGTATCCCTTCTTCGAGGCTCTCTCTTCTCCAATTCGCTGCATCTCAAGGAGTCGAACTACTCGTACGTCAACTTTGATGTGGAAAAGATCTGCTGTTCATGGACTCGATGGATCGCGGCCATCTGGTTTGGACAACGGAACCTCAGAACACGAGCATGTTTCAATAGATGAAGAAAAACCAAGTCCACTATTGAAGAGGATTAAAGTGGGACAAGATAGAGTTTTACCGAACTCTAATGACGATCGTGCTTTACGGCAACCCGATGAGGAATGCAACTCTCATTCTTTTACTGCCAATGAGGTATTTGCCATTTACTTCTTCAAATTGAACTAAACTAACATGAACTCAAATACTGAGTGATTGATCATTGTGAATGGAATTCTTATGCTTTTGATACTCTTCTGTTAGTCAAATTGTTAACAAGTGTTGTTGGCGTAGGCTGAAAATGGATTTGGCACAAATTTAAGAGAGAGACCCAAAAATAATGGATCAAGAAGAGCATCCCCATCAGACTCTGCAAGCACTCAAGCCAGACATTTGGCTCCGAATAGAACTACAACCAGTGGAAACCCGATATCGGATGTGAACATTTTCAAATATTGCCTAGCAGGTTTACCTGAGAGGTCACATCTGCTCAAGGAGATTGCAACATCCGTGTCGCAGGAAGAAGTTTCGGAATTTGCCGACCATGTTTCCCTATACTCTGGATGCTTACACCACAGGTAATCTTCAATCATTGAATCGTGGTTATCGTACTTTCTTTGGGATGTTTGCAACATATACCTGCAAGGTTTGCCAAAATATGTTCGGTATGAAAAGTTATGTGTTTCCCTGTGTTGGATCAGTACTGTAACAGCACAAGCCTACTGCTAGCAAATATTGTCTGTTTTGGCCCGTTACGTATTGTCGTTAGTCTGATGGCTTTAAAACACGTCTGTTAGGGAGAGGTTTCCACACCCTTATAAAGGATGTTTCGTTCCCCTCTCTAACCGATGTGGGATCTCAAAATCCAGCTCCCTTAGGGGCCCAGTATCCTCGCTTGCACACCATTCGGTGTCTGGCTTTGATACCATTTGTAACTGCCCAAGCCCACTGTTACAAATGGTATCAGAGCTAGACACCGGGCAGTGTGCCAGCGAGGACGCTGAGCTTCCAACGTGGATGGATTGTGAGATCCCACGTCGGTTGGAGAAGCAAACGAAGCATTTCTTATAAGGGTGTGGAAACCTCTCCTTAGCAGACGCATTTTAAAACCATGAGGGCTGATGGTGATACGTAACGGGCCAAAACGGACAATATTTACTAGCAATGGGCTTGGGCTGTTACAAGTACAGTTTTGAATTGCAACAGACCTCGTAACGATATAGTTATGCATACTAACTTTGATGTCCCTCGACTCCCTTGCCATGTACATTTATCCGAGTCTGTTGCCTTACATACCATTCTAATTCTCTTCCAGTGAGGAAATATTTGACATTCTATTTCCTCTCAGGCATCAAATCCTAATGTCAAGAAAATTAATAGAAGAAGGAATACAGGCTTGGAATTCAATCTCTCAAAACAAGCATCATGTTCAGTGGGAGAGTGTTGCTTTTGAGATTGAAGAACAATTCATGAGAATTTCTGGCTGTAGCTCTAGATCTCTCACTCAGCAGGTACTCGCCCCGTCTCTTGAAAGAATTTTCCCTTCAAATCACCTCTGAATTGAATAAACTTTCTTCGTTTAACGACGATAAATATCAGGACGTCGAGTTGCTGCGGAGAATTTCTGGTTGTCACGAGTATCTGGCTCGAGAGAACTTCGAGAGAATGTGGTGTTGGTTATATCCTGTAGCTTTTACGTTATCCAAACAATGGATCAATGCAATGTGGAGTTCGTTATCCCCCAAATGGATCGAAGGATTCATTACGAAAGAAGAAGCCGAATTATCGCTTCAAAGCTCGACGGGTCTTCAAGAGCCTGGGACGTTTATTCTTCGGTTTCCCACTTCGAGAAGCTGGCCTCATCCTGATGCTGGTAGCTTGGTTGTCACCTATGTTGGCAATGACTATGCTCTTCATCATAGACTTCTTACACTTGATCACTTTTTCAGGTACTAAGATATATATATCACATGAATGTAATGTATATCAAAACGGTACCTTGTTCGAATGTATTTCGACTGTTCTCAGCTAGTTATCGATAACACCTGCGTGTCGTTGGACGTTTAGTGATAATATACTCTAATTAGAAGCAGAATTGGCCTTGTACGTGCTTAACTCGAAAGGTATTGTCCTTGTAGTGCTGCTGAAGGAAAGAAGAATATGAGAAGCCTTCAGGACATGCTTCTTGCAGAACCCGAGCTCTCTCGATTGGGAAGGTAAGTTCCGAAACCGTCAATCGACTCTCATTTCACTCGTTTTCTTCCTGTGTTTGTCGGGACTGAGTGCTTTGTTTATGTTTTATAAATCTATAACATACAGGACAATTCGAAGTCGTTGAATCGTAGAAAATGGCAGTATCCATCCTCAGCATTTGTTTGGTTTGCTTCCCTACAGACACCTCCCAGTTAAGTTGCGTACATATTGCACATACCGGAGTCGTTTTGGAACGAATATTTACAAGCATGTCGGAGCGACTCGAGAACTAAGACTTAAAAGGTGAACCATTCATATACTCTTCGTTTGTTTAGACATTGCTCGTCATAAACTACGAGTCATCAGTGAAACGCCCTCGAGGTAATGCTCGTATATCAGATTACCGTCTTATGTCGGGATATTTGATGCCTCGGCTGTTTTTGTTGTAGTTCTTTAACAAAACGTTGAATTAGCAAACAAGTTCTTGTGAGTTTTTGGTTGTTTTAATCCCAAAGTATGCAAGTTAAACTGATTCTGCCGATTGTGACTCAAAATCAACTGTGAGCCTACAAAAAGTGATGTCATTTTGAGAGGGGAATGAAGCATTATTTATAAGAGTGTGTAAACCTCTCTCTAGTAGACGTGTTTTAAAACTATGAGACTGACGGCGATACGTAACGGGAGAAAGCGAATAATATCTACTAGTGGAGAACTTGGACTGTTACAAATGATATTAGAATCGGATACTGAGCGGTGTGTCAGTGAGGACGTTGGACCCAAAGGGAGTGGATTGTGGGATCTCATATAAGTGGGAGAAGGAACGATACATTCCTTATATGAGTGTGGATACCTCTTCCTAGTAAACGCGTTTTAAAACGCTGAAACTGACTACGATACGTAACGTGTCAAAGTAGACAGTATCTAATAACGGTGAGTTTGAGCTTGCTTTTAACTTCTTAGGTTTGCCATTAATGTGTTTGGTTTGGCCAATTCCGTTTGGGTCTCTTCTTTTCTTACCAACTCATCAATGCCCGGTTTCTCCAACTTTCCTGGATTTACTTAGCCACGGGATGGGGATGAAAATGTCTTTTAACTCCATGTTCGTAAAAATTTTCATTTATTTTTACGGGGATCAAGATGGGTTAACTCCAAAGTAATTCTCCATACCTACCCTCTCTCTTCCTCATTTTTCGCCTAATTTGAGTTAGGTATTTGACCTCACTGGTTAAATGGACATCCTTTCAATGTAATTATAAAATTGTCTAATATAATAAAAATCTTAATTTACCAAATTTTCATTACTCCCTTATCTTATATAATTTTTTTTTTATCATTATTAATAATTAATAACAAAAATATAAATAATTATACTTAACTCATAATAGATCAAAATGTAATTTTATGATTTTAAGATTAAAAAAAGGTTTATTTTAGGCTAAGGTGTAGTGATATTTAAGAATTTAATATATTAAAATAATATATTTGATATATTATTTTTTAACTTGGTTATTTTACGACTTTAAGTTATCTCAAAATTAATATTTATGTAATAATAATAATAATAAATTTATTTTTTTAGAAGCACGTGCGTGCACGTGTTACACAACTAGTATCAACCTAAGTAACTTTTGTAAGACTCAAGGAACATAGCCTAATTTATATTTTAATAAACCAATAAATTTTCTTAAAAAGAAAAAAAAAAACCTATTAAACATATTTTTTTTTAATTTAAAAATTTACTATCTCACAAAATTGAGATATACAAAGAACCTAAAAACCCGAAAAATCAAACTCGAATCATAAAGGTAGAGTTAGTTTTCTGAAACCTAATCGACTCGATTCAGAACTTAGGTCCATCGGCTAAAAGTTATGTCTCAGTCCTTGACAACCTCACCTTCACCATGGCCACTAGATGCAAAGGCGGCTCGTTGCCAACAATCTGGCAATCTATACAACTGAAAAATAGAAAGTTGGTTGTATTTCTTGAATTATCGAACTAAAAAAATAAATTTAAAATAATTTTTAAAATTAGAAGTACTTTTATTTATTAAATAGATTTTAAAGTTAGTGATTAAGCTTATAGTTTACGTAACAGAAAAAAATAAATAAAATAAAATAAAAATACAAAAAATAATAGGCATCATGTGCGCGTCCTTGGAGCTTCCTGCAATGTTTCCTCTTTCCATTTTTGCCCCCAACAACACTCCGACTCTTCCACCCACCGTAACGGCTCAACATTACGCCATTTTGTAGCCGTTGCAATCCCCACAAATCCACCTTCCGCCTATAAAATCCACTTCCGTTCTCCACTTTTTCCAATCATCTCACACTCCAAATCGCCTTTTTTCTCATCGCTTTTCTCCAGATCTCTGCCTCTTCCTTCAATGGCGAAAGCAGTCGCAGGAGCAGTCACTCTCTCCTTTCTGCTTCTGTTCCTCTCAGGTTCGTTCTCCTGATCTCTTCGAATTCCGCGTCGTTTTTTGCGTACCTAACTTTCCTTCTTTCTTCTTTCTTCTTCCAATTCTTTTTTCAGGAGATCTCTTGGCGGTGAATGGATATCAGGTGAATCGATTGTTATCGAAATGCAGAGTAACGGATTAGAATAATCCGATGAAATCTGAGATGATTTTTGTTTTTGTTTTTGTTTTGCAGAAGACGTGGTGCGTTGCGAGGCCTTCGTCGGATCACGCGACGCTGTTAGCGAATATCGATTATGCTTGTTCACAAGTGGATTGTAGGATTATGCAGAAAGGATGCCCCTGCTTTTATCCTGATAATCTGATTAACCATGCCTCCATCGCTATGAATCTGTATTACAATTCGAAAGGGAAGAATCAGTGGAACTGTGATTTCAGAGGATCTGGTCTCATCGTCATCACTGATCCAAGTTAGTTCATGATTTAAACAGATTTTGCTGTTGTGTTTGTCCTTTTGTTCTTGATTTTGATTTTGTGGTTCGATTTTCGCTGCTGCAGGTTATGGGAACTGCCTTTACCCTTGAATTGAAGTGAAGCATAGAAGTGTAGGAGAATCACACAGCTCAAAAGTAAAATTTATTGTTAGTTTATTGATTATAAAGTTTGATTATATATACTTAGGTGGGAAGAGATAGATACTGAATTAATGCTATTTATCCTCTATTCAATTCAATATCAAAATTAAATCAAATTAGGGTTTGAATCTAAACTTCTACGAATTAGGCACTCCTCAATGTTTATGTATATATTGTTAGACGAACACAACTCTCTACAATATTTTGATATTGTCCACTATGAGTATAAGCTCTCATAGTTTTGCTTTCGACTTCCTCATGAGTTCTCATACCAATGGATAGAATATTCTTTATTTATAAACCCATAATTATTCTCTAAATTAGCCTACTTGTGACTCTCATCATCCAACACCTCCCCGAACAAAGAGTCTTAGTCATTTTTTACTGCCTTCGAGGAGGCTTGACTCTTTTTTTCTTTTGGAGTCTTTTGTTCGTCATTTGAGGATTTACCAATCTATTGGCACGACTAAGTTTAGGACACACATTTGAGGATTTACCAATCTATTGGCACGACGCTTAGGGCATAGTTCTGATACCATGCTAGATGAACACAACTCTCAACAAATAGTATGATATTGTCTACTTTGGACAGAAACTCTGATGGTTTTGGTTTGAGCTTACCCAGAAGGGCCTCATACTAATGGACTTTCATCATTAACATATATATGTGAAAGGAGGTTTATCACGAAATACTTATCTTTCAATAGAATTGATTGTTTACGTAAAATACAAAAAAAATGAACAATAATAATTTAATCCATAAGATTAAAAAAACGGAGAGATATCTTTCACCGATTAAAAAATTAATTTAAATATACGTAATAATAAGTTTGATGACTTATCTTTTTGAGTAAACATTAAAATAATGTTGATGAAAAATGTTTTTTTTTTTTCATAAATTTTTTTTAAATATTTTTTTATCCAAAACTTTTAGCTAAGAGATTTTTAAAAGATAGTTTCTTAATTATTATTATTATTATTATTATTATTTTGAAGATTAAAAGAATTATTGATTAAGTTTAGAATATTTCTATAATTTAGTAAAAGAAAAGAAACCTTATAAGGGTAAAAGCGTAATTTTAACCGAAGTATTCACTTATAATTAGAAGCATCGGGGACTCGAGCAAAAGAAGAGAAACCTTAAGCGAAGGGTAAAAGCGTAATTTTGCTGAAGTATTCGCCTATTTAATCTGGAGATGGTCTAGGGTTTGAGGCATTGCCACTGAGAGAACACAGCATCTGTAAAAAAGATGGTGCTGTTGTTCCGTTGCGGGCATAGAACAAATCGATTCCTTTCTCTAATTTTCGATCTGGAAGTTTGATTCTCGTCAAGCAGTTTGCAGTTTCGAAGATGAAAGGTTTTTACATTCGTTGTTTAATCTTTTTCTAATCGTTTTCTTCAAGGCCGATCCAATGGGTTCTCGGACGTTAAATCGAATACTCGAGAGCTCAATTTCACCCGGCCGAGATTTTCTTTGCGGCAGCCTTAAGGTTTTGCATGTTAATCTCATTCATGCTCACATTCAGGAATCTGCCCTAAATTTTCTCTCCAATCTGTGCCTAGATTTTTGTTTTGCTTCGATTAGGTTTGAATGTTGAAGTTTGTGATTGAATCAATCTGTTCGTAGGAGATAGGTAGAGATCTTCGTCGACAAACGACGACATTCCCTAGGCCGCTAGGGTTTACCTTTTGCGTAGAAGTTGGATCTCATTGTTTGAACGAAATACAGAGCAATTAAGGTTAGTTGAAGTGAATCGATACCAATTATTTGTAACTGTTGGATATCCGTTTGGTACCATCACTATGATTCGATTCTGTAGATTGAGAAAATGAGTATATACTAATTTCAGGTTAAGATTATGGATTGAACTTGGTCGATCTGTCTTGCATTTTTGTTCAATGTATGAGCTTGATCTGGGTTTAATGCTTTTCAGAATTTGAGCTTTGTTTTTTAAACTTTTTGTTCGTTTAATTCTGTATTATGTTTTTGGTATGTTCTTAATGTATTATATTTCATGTTATGAACACACTTTATTTTTGCTAAATCAAAGTATATTATAATGTCTGAATGATTGAGTTATTTATATTAGACATAACTTATACAACACAAAAAGGGAATGATATATGAACTTTGAAACTATTAGAGCTTACGGAGGATGAGATGAGCTCCATGTTGTGGTTGAACAGTGACATTTGAAGCAGGAGAGTGAGTATAAGATGGGGAAAGTTGGAAGGAGAAGCTCTGCAAAATCATTGATAGTGCTATTTTTGCTTCAATCATGGCAAAGTTTTGACCAACACAAATTCGAGGACCCCATCCAAATGGTAGGAAGCAAACTTTATTGTTTGTTGCTTTGGAAATTCCTTCTGAAAACCTCTCTGGCTTGAACTCATCTGCATCTTCACCCCATATTTGGTGATCGTGGTGGATATGAATGATTGGTATGCCTAATGACACCCCACCCGGCAATATCAAGTTTCCAAGCTTTGTTTCCTTGTGTATTCCTCGAGCTAAGATTCCAACGGGAGGATATAACCTGAGAACTTCATATAGTATCATACTCACCTGTTCCAAACATCAACATGTTCCAAGTAAATCAGGAAGTAATCAAAACATACCCGATCGAAACTACTTTAAAGTGATTGCTCTCTTTGGTTTTTCTGTTTTGAGCTCCTCTCATGGCCTTGAGATGCTAAGGAGAGGTTTCGGGCTTCCCCTCAAGGCTTTAAGATGCTAGGGAGAGGTTTCGGGCTTCCTCTCAAGGCTTTAAGACGCTAGGGAGAGGTTTCGGGCTTACCCCCAAGGCTTTAAGATGCTAGGGGAGCGGTTTCGGGCTTACCCCCAAGGCTTTAAGACGCTAGGGGAGAAGTTTCAGGTTTACCCCCAAGGCTTTTAAACGCTAGGGGAGTGGTTTTCACATCCTTATTAAAAAATGATTCCTTGGCCATGAGATGAATTAAACCATAGCTACTTACTACTTTGAGATGACTTATAAAAGTGCGTAGCACGTTATGTTGTTGAACGAAAAGAAAAAGCTATTAATCATAGCTACTTACTACTTTGAGACGATTTAAACCATCAAAATCTACTTTCTTGTCTTCACCAAAAACATCAAGCACTTCCGCTCTTGCTCGATCTTGCCATTCCGAATACCGACCAAGTAGAACCATCGTCCAAACAAGCAACGAGGCCGTCGTTTCTTGGCCAGCAAAATAAAAAAGCTTGCACTCACTAATGATATCCTCCATAGACATTCCAACAGCATCTTTCTTATTTTCTTCCAAAAGTATCCCAAGAAGATCAGCATTATTAGAAACTTGAGCAGCCTCCATAGCCGCTTGTCTCTTGCTTATAATTCCCCAAACCATACTTTTTATTTCTCTATTAACCTCCTCCATCTTCCTATTCATCTGGGTTGGTACAAACCTAAAGTAAATGAAGAACTAATTATGAACACACACACACACACACACACACACACACAAAAGCTCAAATTCATTCAAATCTTACCTCCATCCCGGAATGTTATAGACACCCTTTGTTAGGCGTGCTACCAATAAAGAAACCCAGGTTTTCAAAAACTGGAAGATCTTCTTTCCTTCCTCATAGCTACTCCCAAATGCTGTTCGAGATATCGAATCTGCAGTCATATTCTGCAAATCGGGCCAAACATCTAACTCGAAACACCCTTCTTCTTCCTCAGAGACCATCACTTCCCATTTGTTAATCATCTCATTACAACTCTCAAAGAACGCTGGAAACATGTCCTGCAAACACCCTAAGCTGTCTTAGTCGTCTTAAGTGCTATCTTAACTACTTGAAAAAAGAGGGATTGAGAGGGTGTAGTAGACCTTCAACTTCTGGGTATGAAAGGCGGGATTGATGATCTTTCTATGTTGAGCCCATTTAGATCCCTCGAGAGAGACAAGTCCGCCACTTCCGGGGGTTCTTGCAGGAGGAAATAAAGGGGCTTTAGGAATGTCATTGATGAGAGAAAAGACAGTCTTAAGTTGTTCAGGGTCTGTTATATACACTCTTGGAGTTGGTCCAACCCACGCGAAACAATTCTTACCTACAAATATAAGTGCGTTAAGAATACAAGGAAGCCAACCAAGTATACACATAGATGATACCATGATGAACATGAGGTTTAACAACAGCCAAAATTTGAGTTGAAAAATAAAAATGATCCCAAAAGAATTATTTGAGTTTAGACAAGAACGGAATCCAGGTAGGGCAAATACAAAATGGAGAAGAACGGAAGAGATTACCGTATTTATTGATGGTGAGGTGCGAGGAAGGGAGGGCGCGATGAGCGATATGATGAGAGAAGTTGATGGACTGGGATCTGGCTTCGCGAATCGCGGTCGCCATGTCCTTGGAATCGCCAAAGAGAAGGCGATAGGGATTTCCGGCAAGGCCCTGCTCTCTTAACTGCTTCTCGAGCTTCTTCGGTTTCAGCCAAATCCAGTTGAGGAAGCTCCATCCCCATAGCAGAAGAGAACCTGCCACAATAATGATTGTAATCGCAGCGCCCATCGTCATGCTCATTTCGAGTTGCAGAGCCACCGGAAGATGGAGAAAGGGAATATGATATAATCAAGTTTAACAATTTGGTTCCTACCCTGTGGATAAGGATTTATTATTATTATTATTATTATTATTATTATTATTATTATTACTACTAAATTCGTAGCAATTCGTAGCAAAACTAATTTATTATATATTTATTTTATTTCTATATTCATTTAATACTTTTTTTTTTTTTTTTTTTTTTTTTTTTTTTTTTTTTTTTTNTTGAAAATTTTGAGACTTTTTGTTAAGTACATATTATATTTTTTATGAAATATTATTAATTTATTATAATATTTTATATTTTTTAAAAATAGAAAATATCATTTAAAAATTGTTGGAAATAAATAATATTTAAAAAAATACAAAAAAAACTTAATAAAGTCCATCGTAGTCCAAAGAGGGCAATGTCTGCTAGCAGTAGACTTGTAGGCTCGAGTCGTTACAAATAGTATCAAAGCAAAACGTCAGGCAATGTGCCAACGAGGAGACTGTTCCCCAATGGAAGTAGACACGAGGCGGTGTGCCAATAAAGACGTTGGGCCCCGAAGGAGATGAATTTGGTGGTGGTCCCATATCAATTAGAGAAAGGAATGAGTGCCCGTGAGGAACCAAATTGGTTTAGGGTTTAGAAGGAGGGAGGACTGTGATATCCCACATTGGTTGGGAGGAGAACGAATCACCGTTTGTAATGGTGTGGAAACCTTTTTCTAGCAGACGCGTAATGAGAAAGTCTATAAGGAAAAACCCAAAATCTTTGAGGGGAAGCCCGGAAGGGAAAACCTAAAGAGGACAGTAGCATCGGTTCTACTGTGTAACTCTGAAAGACGTGTTTTAAAGCTTTGAGGAGAAGCCCAAAGACGACAAATAAATGAATATTATCTTAAGAAAAACATAGGGAAACAGATAAACAAGCAACCAAACAAATCATTTTGTAAGCTGACAGATAATTCATTTGCACATGTAATTTTATTTTGTGTATGGAATTCCCACCTTTTGGCCTGTAGATTAGATTTTGATCCACATTTCTTATTTTTATTTGGAATATAATTCTTGTTTTTAGTAAGTACAAAGAATCAGAGCTCACAGAATCAAGAAGAAGCTGGATGTTGCAGCCCACACACCAAGTTCGCAGGAACTGCCATGTCCATCACCTTCGGATATGCCAGATTCAAATCTGTAAGCGACAACCAATTAACTTCTTCTTATATCACAGCCCATCGGTTAAATTTTTTGTTTCATGTATACTTACTTTCCATGATTTTCTTGAATTCTTCCTGCAAAACAGAATCAAACCCAGCTACAAAGTTATGAACTTTCGATGTAAAAGTAATTTTCCAGATGAGTGATTTTAGTTTTAGTCAAGACAATTACCAGATCCTTGGAAAGCCGTGGGTTGTGTTCTATCTCTTCGCCCACCGAACTAACCTGAAATCATAAGTCGGATATAAGGGACTGACTGAACCGTGTTTCGAGTCGAGAACACGATGGAGAAATTTCCTTACGCTAAATCCCATGTAGTCGTGAGCGGGATAGATCAATGTGTCCTTTGGCAGGGTGAAGATCTGGTAGAAAGAGTTCATGATCAGAGCATGAAAGGCTAAAACCAATAAGTTCTTCCATTTCTAGTGATTTGATTGTTCTTTTCAAACACACCAAGTAATAAGTATCGTTTTCTAACCTGCGAGTGTACTGATTCATAGAGCTGCTTTGAACTTCCACCCTGCAGAGAAGACACTGGTGTTCAGCCTTGTGACAACAAAGGTCAATTCTTCAAATGTGAAAGAGGAGAATACAGGACTAAGCACTAGGAATCCGATAATATCGATAAGTTTCTAGTCGACTCGTTAGATTGAAATTGTTGACCTTGTAGAAAAAACTGGATCGTGCTAAAGGTAAAGGTTGTGATTAGTTAAGAAAACGTTTTACGTGATTCGTTGATAGTTTTATAAGTGGTTCCAGCTACCCCACAAGTCGAGGCAAAGGTTTTCAGGTCGTTGTTGTGAGATGAAAATGACACCAGCTTCCATTATCGCTCAACCTTTATATTAACTAAACAAAAAACCATGTGTGCCCAAGTTCACCGCTAACAGATATTGTTCTCTCTGGGCTTTCCCTTACGAGCTTACTCTTAAGGTTTTAAAACGTGTCTGCTAGGGAGAGGTTTCCACACCCTTATAAAGAATGCTTCATTCCACTCTCCAACCGATATGGGATCTCATACCATATAACATGGAGTCGATACCAAAACGATACCAAAGAAGTTTTGGACAATCTGTTAATGTACAGAGAATCACAAGCCAGAGGGAAAATGACAGCCAAAGTGTTTTACTGGGATTTTCTTATCTAAAAGACCAATACTTTTAGAGCAACTAGAGTATTACCAATACCATCATTCATCAACAATTGATCAATAGGTCAAAAAGGCGAAAGCTACCTGAAAATCGGTCCTCCCACATCCACGTATCAGCAGAGCGTCCCCAGTAAATGCCATCCTAGGATGGGGCTGATCGGGTTTGTCCCCTGTTACATAGGTGACACAGCCTGCTGTGTGGCCCGGAGTAGCCCGAACCTGAAGTTCCATGCAAGATAAAGTTGAGTCAAGACTTAACTCCAGGATTAATCTATCATTTTCTTAACATTGCTACCATTGATATACTCATAAATTGAAATCCCAGTATCGATATTGCCATCGACATTTTAATCCTTGGCTATACTTAATGACGAACCCTCGTGGCACAAAAATCGACTTCCTTTCTGCATTGCATTTTTCATTCTCAAGCCCCACAAAAGTAATGTTCATAGCAGATTGTTCCAGCATTGAAACGCCAAAGGATAAATGATAATTGGTGTTTCCTCTTTAAGAACTCATGAACATTGTCATTAGTAATCTATAAACCATGAAATTCTAAGGCAGCTCTAGTCCTGAATATTTCAACCACCTTGACGGGCCGAGGAGGTTCCGTGGTATATAATATGTCATGATCAGCATTAAGCCTACCCCTAACAAATATTGTTCGTTTTAGCCCGTTACGTATTACTGTCAGCCTCACGGTTTTAAAACACGTCTACTAGGGAGAAGTTTCCACACCCTTATGAGGAATGCTTTGTTCCCCTCTCCAACCAACGTGGGATCTCATGCTAGGTTAAGAATTTTATTAGATGTTCAATATCAGAGACCCTCGCGCCGAGCTATTCAAAGTTTAGAAATCAATACAAATATGAGAGGAGCTAAGCTATATTATGCTGATGAACCTTCACCAGTTCTATGTAATGGCAAAGATGAATCGAAAGTATTGGCATACCTCCAGGAATAGATCACCAAAAGAAATTCTATCGCCTGATTCAATCAACACATCAGCTTTTGAACCACTAGCTCTTGAGATCACAGATTTTGCTCCTGGAACTTTAGTCTAAAGGAAATGATCACATCAACTGGAAGTGAGAAAACAGGAACAAAAATGATGATGGAGAAGAAGAAAAAAACCTTGATGAGGCCAGTGCCAGTGATATGATCGGCGTGCACATGAGTGTTCATAGCGTATACAAGCTTCAGTCCCAATTCTCTTATAAGGTTTAGATCCCTATCTACAGTCTTATCAACCGGATCAATCAACTGAAGGTAGAAGAAATTCAAGAAATCACAGGAGAGAAAAGGAACCCCATCAATGCTTTTTACCAAAGTTTTCAACCCAAACATTGATGAATGAAAAGAACACTAAACTCATCACACATTTCGTCAAAGAACAACCACAATTCAAGTGAAATTCAAACACCGAATCACTAAAACAAAGCATAGAAAAGAGAGGGAGATTACGATCGCCGGTTTGTCAGGATGGGAAACATTAGCGAGAAGATACGTGTAGGTGGAAGATTCCTTCTCGAACAATTGACGGAACAAGAGCTTAGACGAGGAAGATGATGGCGAAGACCCGATTTGGGAACTGAAATTCTTGATGGAAATTTCGGAAATGGGTTTCAGAGGAAGAAGATGAAAGAATAGAACATTGGGAGGAAATCGAGGAATTCGTAAGAATCGAATGCTTTGCATCGCGCTTTGTTTTTGGATTCAAACTCGATTGTTGGAACGTGGGGAAGGATAGTAATAATGTAGTGAATTGTTTATGGGAAATGGATACCGAATGGATAGTGCGTCGGGTACAGATTTTGCAAGCTTTGGCTCGTCCGTCCTGGCGCCATTTGTTGCCGCCCCTGGTTTTGCTTTTGCCCGGAACAAATCGGAGTGATTGAACACGATGGCCTGGCTACCATTTATGAACAATTGTTCAACTTCAATACGTATATATTCAACCAAATAATTGCTTGGGTGCAATATTAGGTTAAAAAATGATCCATTTGATTAAAATTGTTGATCGGATTGAACCAAGACAAGATCACAAGATCACATGAGGGCACTGGGTTGGACATTCATTCATGGGCTTTAAAGGATGATTGTTATTTACAGTATTATAATCTCTTTTAGAGCTTTTGTTGATGTCTTTTAGATCACGCCACATTGAATTTAACCAAGAGGGTTAAATTTCTCACGTGGGTGGTCATTCTAGAACGCTCCCTTCTATGATGAGGTCGAGGTAATTTCATTACTAGAAGGAAGATTGAGAATACACGATCAATTGGGAGAAGAACATGATCTCTAAAGAGAACTTGTACCTTTACAAATTTTCTCATTTCTTAACATGAAATAGGTTAAAAGTGAACCAAATGGACCGAGCATGGGTTCATGGACCAAGACATACATAATACATGTTCCTTTAAAAGGTGTTGACCATAAAGCTCTACCTCGGCGAGGTGAAGTGGGATTTGGGCTCTAGTCTAACATCCTCTCTTTCTTTTTTACCTTTGAAGCTCGGGTGTTCGTAGTTTCTCCAAATGTATCTCATATTTGATTTTTAACACACTTTTATAAGCATCATTAAAATATATTTATGACATTTTAAGATGATGAATTAAAGTCAAATTTGGATAAATCCCATGACATAAGAAAATGACCCAAAACAAACAATCGGGTCTTGCAGCGTTTCATCCCCACAAGACCTCAATCGGGTCTTATCTAATCCCTCTCTAAAACCCCATTTCGAAATTTGATTCAGTTTTCGACTTCACTATTCGTTTTGTTGGGCTATTCCATGTATTAAAGTTCGTTCGAATTTCTTCAGAAAAAGCAAAAGTAAGTTCGAATCAATTCGTTCTGTTTAACTGTTTTGATATGGGATACGTCTTGAATTGTTTTTATTCATTGCTCAGCTTGTGTTCATCTTCAAAGGGGTTCTTTCAAACCCAGAAAAACGGTGCATCCCCATGATATAATGGGTATTTATGTTGGCATTTATTGATATCATATGATCAGAGAGAGACCCAGTTGGTTCTCTTTCTCTTATCTTCCGATGCCGACGCATACTCGACACGTGCTTGCTGAAGGAACTTACTTCCAAGTTTCAACAGCGCCAAATTCTTTCTCTCATCGACGGTTTCTTTTCTCTTACGGCACCGTTGTTACTGTCGAGAGGAATGATGAACAGAGAAGTTCATAACCTGTCCTGTCACTTTATAGATGGGATTCGATTCCTTTGTTCTTACTAGTGATTTTTCTGTAAGTATTGATTTGGAATTTCGTTTTAGTTCTATGTTTGGATTAAACGATTCTTTTGATTTTGATCTTGTGAGTTGAATGTTGAAGTTGCTTCATTAATGGGTTTTGATACTTTTGTTTTGAATCTGTTGGAGCCCATTTCAGAAAATAGAAAACTGGATATAGTATTGTAATCTGATCCTATAGAATGTTTTGTGTCGGTTCAGGAAGTTCATCTTCTTTGGTGGAAGATTGATTCTAATGGAGGTTTCAATAATGCTTCATGTGGGATTGATCCTTTTTCTTCTATGGTTACTTTCCGCTTACAATTGCTGCCATCTTGCTGCATATTTCATCTCCTTCATCTATCTCTATCTGGTAATGTTTAACCATGTCTTTTATCATCTATTTGAATTGCTTTATGAGAAGTTATGTTCTGAATCATCAGATGATCGTTTTGAATCAATTATGATATCTCCTTTTGGGATTCTTGGGAATCTGGATGATTCTTGTTGTTTTTCTCTGAATGTTCATATTGCCATGGGGTTGAATCTTCACTTTTTCAGTAATGAACTTCTATGATCTTCTTTTTCAAAGGTGCATGAACGGTTCTTTTGGAGATTGAGGAGGAAATTCAAATTTGAGGAGAGAAAGCAAGCTAATCAGAGAAGGGTACAATTTCTTTCCCTTTCTTGCATGAAGTTCATAAACGGTGAAATCTCACATCGGTTGGGGAGGAGAATGAAACACCCTTTATAAGGGTGTGGAAACCTCTCCCGAGCATACATGTTTTAAAGCCTTAAGGGGAAGCTTGAAAGGGAAAGCCCAGAGAGGACAATATCTGCTAGTGATGGGCTTGGGCGGTTACATAAACACATGTTTATTTACTGAGAAATTGAGAGGGATGGCATTTTTTTCTGTTCTTTCTTTGGTTTCTTATCTTTGTGATGCGTTTTGATTGGAATCGAATGCGATTTCTCTTTCGTTTCAGGTTCTTACGGATTCGGAAACAGTTAGATGGTTAAACCATGTGGTTGAAAAGATATGGCCTATATGTATGGAGCATATTGTTTCTCAGAAGATTCTCCTCCCAATCATACCTTGGTTCTTGGAGAAATACAAACCATGGACTGCTGTATGATCCTAATCTGATACTTCATTTACCCGTTTTTTATATCGATACAACGAATTTGAGCAATTCCCTGTCTTTACGATATCGTACTTCCACTAATACGTTTAGTGAACACAAGTGTTGCAAGTATAAACTAGGACATGATTTCTTCTCGTTGTTCGATGATCATAATTTTATATCCGTACAGATTTTTGATGATCAGTGTATGATTGCAGAAGGAGGCTGTGGTTCAACATCTATATTTGGGAAGAAACCCGCCTATGTTTACTGAAATGAGGGTTCTTCGTCAGCCTAGCGAGGACGACCACTTGGTATGCATTACTTTTTCGTTGGATTAGGACCCTATACACACACTCACACACATATATTGTATTTTGTAGCTTCGAGTTTAATCGCGTTGAATGAACTAATTGCAGGTTCTGGAGTTGGGAATGAACTTTCTTACAGCTGATGATATGAGTGCAGTAATTGGGGTGAAGCTAAGGAAAAGACTTGGGTTTGGAATGTGGGCAAAGTTACATCTAACAGGAATGCATGTGGAAGGAAAGGTACAGAAACTGTTGTTGTTTGTAATGGAGTAATTTGGAATAGTTATTAGTATGTATATTTGTGAGTCGAAAAGTAGATGTGTGAGATCCCACATTAGTTGGAGAAGGGAACGAAACATTCCTTATAAGGGTGTGGAAACCTTTCTCTAGTGGACGTGTTTTAAACCCTTGAGGAGAAGCCCGAAAGAGAAAGCTCAAAGAGGACAATATTTGCTAGCGGTGGGCTTGGGCTATTACAAACGGTATCAGAGCTGGACACTAGGCGGTGTGCCAGCGAGGACGTTGGGCCCCCAAGGGGGGTGGATTGTGAGATCTCACATCGGTGGGAGAGGGGAACAAAACATTCCTTATAAGGGTGTGGACGCGTTTTAAAACCTTGAGGGGAAGCTTGAAAGAGAAAGTCCAAAGAGGACAATATTTGCTAGTGATGGGCTTGAGTTGTTACAAATGGTATCAGAGTTGGACACCGGGTGGTATGCCAGTGAGGACGCTGGGCCCCCAAGGGGGGTGGATTGTGAGATCCCACATCGGTTGAAGAGGGGAATGAAACATTCCTTATAAGGGTGTGGATGCATTTTAAAACCTTGAGAGGAAGCCCGGAAGGGAAAGTCCAAAGAGGATAATATCTGCTAGTCGTGGATTTTGGCTGTTACAAGATGTGTTCAAATATTTGCGTGTTCTTTAAGATATGTTTGGAAGTGATTTTGGGACGTGAATAATTACTTTTGTTATCCCTATTTTGGTGATCTTGGCGTTTCCAAGAACTAATCCTGTAGCTTTCGATTTTGTTTCCCATTATTGTTCTATTATCGGAAGAGGAATAAATGCAGCTGATCTTTAAGTAGAGCAAGAACTTGTCTGTAATGTCCGACAACTTTTCTGTCTTTTTTCAGTTTCCTTGTCAGTAGTTGTGTTGTTTCCTTAAAAGAATCATGTACTTGCATCATTTTTTACTTCAATCATTCTTCATGTCCCTTCTCAAGGTTCTGGTTGGTGTGAAGTTTCTTCGGGATTGGCCACACCTCGGTCGTATTCGATTATGTTTCGCTGAGCCTCCATATTTTCAGATGACTGTCAAACCCATCTTTACACACGGTCTTGATGTTACCGAACTTCCCGGGATCGCCGGATGGCTGGTATAATACATCTTTTATTTGAACATTTTTTACCTTCAACTTCGTTTTCCTTATTTTCCCTCGATTTCTCTTGATGCTAGCAAAACTACACTTTACTGCTTACCTTCTCATTCTTGGTCTAAGTACTGTCATTTTTTCTTTTTTCGGTTTTCTTTTTATCAGGATAAGCTGTTGTCCGTTGCCTTTGAGCAGACACTTGTTGAGGTGATAACACCTTGCTTCGTAGTTTTTGAATCTCGTTCATTTTTGTTTTAAAATTTTAAATCCGTGAATGGAATTTTATTCGAAACGTACACGTGAATGTTCATATTTCATGTTATTACACATGCTTTGCAACAATATTTATGAAGTTTTGAATTATCTGAATCTTTGCAGCCCAATATGTTGGTTGTTGACATGGAGAAGTTCATTTCACCACAATCAGGTATTTAATCCTAAACACAATGCAACATTCAACTTGATCAAATGAGAATTTTGAAGAATGGTTAAACTCAACCTAATGAATAGAAAGACGTCATCTTAAGGTCCCGTTCGATATTAGCTTTTGATTTTTGAAAATGAAGCTAATTTTCTCACGATTTTCCGACCATTATTTTAATCTTTCTTTAAGTAACCAAGTTGTTATCAAATCTCATAATCATGTCAAGCAGCATGATATATTGAACGCTGGTCACCAGCCAACGACCTGTAGTTATTGCGGAAAACATGTCTTAATATAGTTTCATATACCACAGTATTTGATGGAACTCTAGATCTTGAAATGATTGGTCAATGTCTGGTAGTACTAAAGGTTGCTGGTTCTCAAAAATTTCTGTAGACTAAGCCAGGGGCTGTGAGACCCCACGTCGGCTGGAGAGGGGAACGAAATATTTTTTATAAGGGTGTGAAAACCTCTCCCTAATAGACGTGTTTTAAAACCTTGAGAGGAAGCCCAGAAGGAAAAGTCCAAAAAAGACAATATCTGCTAGTGGTGGGCTTGGGCTTGGGCTGTTACAAATGGTATCAGAGCCAGATGTCACAACCTTACTATGAAGAGAGTAAGTTGTGACCCTCACGCCATCACAAGAAAAGGGGCATCCCTCAAGAGACGCCCATCCGGCCATATACGGGCCAACGTAGAAGAATGCCATGATGCGATCGAGGAGGACGATGCATCATCCAACACATCACCACGCAAAGTGGGTATTGAAGACATGTTGAGACACAAGCATAACAGAGACATCAGCATAGACATGAAGGACAAGATAGGCTTGTTGAAGGGCCGGGTAGGGCCCCGGGCCTTAACCTCAAAAGTCGAGGTTTCGGAAGGAATTTGGTCATGCGGTTCGGGAGTTAAGTCCGTCCATATGAAATATGAATGCTCGCCAAGTTTGGTGTCGATCGGACATTGGACGGACAATGCACGACACCGTATGACACCTCACGAAAATCATGTCTACTCCTGGTAGAATGAAAATGGCTCAAAATGTACTATAGGGGGTACCATGGTGTTAGCTCTCCACCACCCCTGGGCCCTGTGGCCTAAGTGAGCTACCCTGTGGCACATACGTGTGTCACAGTGTGGGCGAGCGTGCCGAGACGAGTGTCTCGGGCGACTTCCTTTGAAATGGGTTTTTGAAGGACAGTACCGGACGGCACGGGTGTGCCGGTATTGCGCCCTAGCCCGCGTGTTGGAGGTTGCTACATACACCCGCTATCCGGTACGGTATCCGTAAATGACTCGGCATGGGCACGGGAGGGCCTATGCCTCGATAGAACCCGGATGGATGGATGTTCGGGAAGTCCCGATGAGATGAACGACACGCGGGCCCATTCTCGATGGCACGACTGAACGAGTTATGATGGCCGACGACATCCCGAGACTCGGGATGGCGTCAAGACATATGGACCCCGTCGATGGGGATCGAGATGGCAAGATGAGATGCGACGTTGTATTGAGAGACCTTGGCCCGAGTAGAGGCAAGGTCGAGCCGAATGAGTTGGCCTAGCGTAGAGGCAAGTCGGATGTGTCGCAGACGATTGAACATACACGCACAGGCGGCGTGTGTGGTTGGACAAGCTTGGATTCCGCACAAGCGATGTTCGATTGGCGAAGACAAACCTCGCCTAAGGTCCGACGAAGCCACAAAGCCGGGGCGAAAAATATATATGGGGCTTAATTCCCCTTAAGGCTAGTCGTGAGCGCGTATAGATCACGACGCCGCACGGTCAAGAATATAGGACCGTGACACCAGACACCGAGCGGTGTGACAGCGAGGATGCGGGGCCCCCAAGGAGGGTGGATTGTGAGATCCCATATCGGTTGGAGAGGGGAACGAAACATTTCTTACAAGACTGTGGAAACCTCCTCCTAACGTGTTTTAAAACCTTGAGGGGAATCCAGAAGGGAAAGCCCAAAAAGAACAATATCTGTCAGTGATAGGCTTGGGCTGTTAAAGGGCTATGTTTAATACTAAGGTGTTTAGTTCTGTTCTCCGTATGCATCACTCCATGGTCTGCAAAACCCTTGGCTTGTACTCTATTGGCTGCTTTATTTATAGTTCCTAGTTATAAATAATCTTATCATACAGAACATTTTTTAGCTTTCAAAATTTTTTCAAGTGTCTGCATATGCTTTGATGTTGATGGATCCTTCTACTTGTCCATGACATTGTATTTCCAGAAACTTGGTTCTCGGTGAACGTTAAGGAACCAGTCGCCCATATTGTGGTTGAAATTATTGAAGGAGCAGACATGAAACCATCTGATCTAAACGGTTCTTCCGATATTCTTCGACTTATTGTATTATAGTTCTCATGATTCTCTTACGTGACTTGTGAACTTGGCTTACAGTTGAATCTTTCTTTCAGGTCTAGCTGATCCATATGTAAAAGGCCAGTTGGGTCCATACAGATTCATGACCAAAATACAAAGGAAAACACTGTCACCGCAGTGGCACGAGGAATTCAAGATCCCAATTGTCACATGGGAGTCGGACAATGTGCTTGCGATTGAAGTTCGTGACAAGGACACATTCGTCGACGACATGCTTGGGTTTGTCTTCAAATTTGTAACTTCTATGACCACTTCTAGAACATGTTTGTCAAGAGTTTTGATCTTGTGACATCGCGTATTTCCGCTCATACGAAGTGTTGATGAGATTTGATGTAGTTCTTATGTCTTCGGTTTCATCTCTCCCCTTCCTTGTTCCATTTTTCTGGTGCTCATGATCCTATCTAATGTTCTATTTGCAGAAATTGTTCCGTTGTCCTAGCGGACTTGAGGGATGGCAAACGACACGATATATGGTTGCCTCTTGAAAATATTAAAACGGGTCGATTGCATCTCGGGATCACTGTTTTTGAAGACAAAAAGAAGGTTCTGTTCTTTCCCTTCCTTGTCCTGTCCTGTCCTATTGGATAATGAAATTCTTAACTGAGATTTGTAATACTACTTTAGGCGGAGTATCCTTCTCCCAAAGGGGCCTTGAATGTGGAAGAGCCTCATAAGGATTCCACTAGAAGTGAAATCAAGGGTGTTAAGGATTCAATCTCAACTGTACCAGTGGAGCCTCAGAGAGGGATTGACAATTTCGAGCCGATCGACGTTGAAGGGCAAAACGAGACAGGAATATGGGTCCACCGTCCAGGAAGTGAAGTTTCAAAAACTTGGGAGCCTCGGAAGGGACGAAGTCGGCGACTTGATACCAAAATTCCTAGGGAGCCTAATGAATGCAGTGGTGAGATAACATCCTTTAATAGTGATTCTAGCAGCTCTGATGATAATCCTGAGGATAAACGTCGAAGGGTATCAGTTCGCAGAGGACTAAGAAAGTTGAGTTCAGTTTTTCACCGGAGTCCTCGGGGTGAGGACCAGTCGGGAAGCTTAGAGGAGACTGTTAAATCCCCCCAATATGCCAATGTTAGGGCCTCAAATGCGAAGGAGGGAGGTGTGAAGGTTATTCTCTTAGATAACATCTCTGGAACTGCTTCTGATAGGGTATCAAAAGACGGGAAATCGAGCAACGACAGTAGCGATTCAGAAAGCCCAGGAAAGGAGGGTGGTAAAGTGAAAGGCATGGCAAAGAGCTTTTACAGACAGGCTGAGAAATCGGCTCGCAATATCAAACACGCATTGACACACAAGGGGTTGAATAAGTTCCAAAGTGAATCATCAGGAATGAAGAATGAGAGAGATGGTGCAGAAGAATCAGAGTGTTCTGGTGACGAACCTGATGTACCAGCTGAAACCACCACAGCTGCAGCTCCTCACAATGATTCGTTTAAGAAAGAAAATGTGGTGCCCCCAGGTTCAAGTGACAATGAGCAGCAGTCAGCAGAGAAGCTTAGTGCAGCACCCTTGGAGAGGATAGAAGATGATGAAGATGATAAACCTGCAATCAACACTGACAAAATGATTGGAACTTCAAAAAACATGTAGAAGTTTGAGAATTTGTAAACGGAATTCCTGTAAAGAGATGGTATAAGCTATAAATATTGTGAAGTTCATAGAGAAAACCTCTTCAGCTCTCTTCAGCTTCATATTTGGTGTACACATCTGTTAAGGCAATTCGTCGAGCACCTTGAGTGCAGCATCCAAATCCCACCTTCGCACGACCCTTAAACGAGTATGCTAAGGCAACAAGCATCAATTTGATGAACAACATCAAACAGTTTCGCCGGAACAAGTAAATTAAGCACAAAATTAAAGGTTTTAACAGTCGCCAAGCAGTCATAATTGGGCATATCGAAAAGGGTATCGTTCGTTTTGCCTATAAATCTTGATAACATGGTAGAAACATCCATCGAACAATCTACAATTCCTTTTGGCTTTGATTCTTAGTAGATGTCATCTAACTCTATTTCCATCGATCCATGCAACCTTCAGATCTTCAGTCTTACACTCTCCCAATTGAGCTATCCCCGCAAGTTAATGTTTTAGTATATCAATTTATAGTATGATATACAACATAGTTTGGTTGAGTTGAACTAATTTCTTTGTATTTTGAATTTACGAAAGCTTATTCTTTCTGTTCTTCGTATTTGATAACATCATAGACGTTTTTGAGGAGTATCTATAATCGAAGATCATCCAAATGGGATTCAATCTTCCAAATGGGATTCAAAGATTGACGCCTAAACTCTGTAATCCTATATCCCATCCTCTCCTGATTCACTAATACCTATACATAAATTTTTGGAGGATTTCTCAGCATTGTATGACACTATACAATATGTACTAAATACATTCATTCATTCACTCAAATCATCACTTATGCTTCCGTTTCCCAGCAATAATTGGTTGGATATGCAGGTGCCTGTTGAACGCCTCGTTGAAGAGGAAACGAGTCTGGAAGTCCGATATATTTGGAAGCCATGCCAGCATAGCTACAGGTGCGAAAATAACGACGCCCATACCGTAATCATATGATTTGGCAAGAATCCTGGTGAAGTCCCACAGCCAAGTGTGCTCTATTGTTGGCCTCACAGTTTGTGCAAACTAAACCAAGAGTGCCAGTCCAGTCAGTCTCAGATCAAACCAGGGAGAGAGTGAGAGTGAAAGGGAAGGAGACAAGCTTACCAATGTCAATCCCCATCCAGTTGGAAGGAAGGCTAGAGAGCAGACGACCATGTCCTTCAGAGATAAATGACAGACGACCGATAGCGAAATAATTACCGCTACAACGCCAAGGAAGAGAAACGCTTTGAATAATCTGAATACGAAATGATAGTTGGCACTGAATTGCTGCTTCCCCAGGTTTACTGCCTACATTTGCACACCATGTGTATAATGTCATTCACAAGAGAGCACAACTTTTTATTGAACAGATAAAAGGATGAAGGCTGCAAAGATAACTTCAAATTTAAGAAAGTTTGAGAACTAACCTTGACTAGTAAGAAAATTGCAGCAATCACAGCCCAAGAAAGCACATAAACCAGAAAATTACTGCTATGCTGGGAGATGTCTAGGTGATATACGAGCCCGTACTGATATATGAAGAACCTTAGTGAGAGAAGTACCTCGATCAACCTCGAAACAAGTCCTGAATGACGAAGATGGGCTTGTTCGTCGTCCCACCAAGACTGCCAACTTCTGTCCTGCTGAACTCCGATACCACCTTGCTGCTTAATCCACTTATTCCATTCTTTCCAGTCATCTACTATCTTCGCCCAACTGAACCCAGAGGGATTGAACAGAAATGGTGCGAATAACCAAGTAATTGACATGAACCAGATGGAGTAAGTGATCAACATATATGCCATGCTGCTCTGATAAGATCGCCTGAACAAATCATAGACAACCAACAGAAGCAGTAGCTCGAATCCTTTAACGAAGTGACTTCTCGAATACAATCTGTAGTTTTCAGTGAAACTGGCAGAGAAGACAACTACCTTACGCCCAGTAGGTCTGTACTTTGCACCCCCGTGAAGTATTGTGCGGCCGAAGTAATGAGTTTTTGTTCCCAATGAAAATGTGAAGAAAACAACTGCTAACTGCAACTGCATGAGGACGAAATCTTTGAGGGCTGTAAGAAATCCTCTTTCAAGTCCAATTTCCATGACCATTGGTAAGCCTGTTAGGAGCCCAAGCTGTATAAATGACTGTGAAGCAAGAGCTGTTTCCAAAGATCGGACATTCTGCATTCTAGCTTGAAGAAGAAGAGATTTTTCCAACCCACTAAGAACAAGGTATAGTTGTCCGTAGAGGAAAACATAAATTCCAAGTACTGATATCTGTGCAGCGAATTGGCTAATCAGTGAGATGGTACTAATAAAGGAAATAAGCAATAAAGAGAGATACGTTACCAGACTACTGAAATAGTATCCAATTGTAGTGTAATAACAAGATAGCATCCTGAAGAAATCGAATCGCTGCCCAAGGCGATATATGTCCCGGCTTAGAGTTTGTTCGCTATTTCCATTTGCTATCTTGGCTTCAAACTTGGAGATCTGGTTCAGTCCTACATCACGGCCTTTGCCGATTTGCATGTACTCATGGTATGTAATATATCCCCTACGTAATGTAGAGTTGAATCCTATCCATAAGAAGCATTTGCATGTTAGCAATGTTCAACATTATGGATAGAGTCAAGCCACTTATTCTTACCTGCATAAACATCTTCGCTCAAGTTTATGGTTTTTGATGCTTTGCTAATGCCACCTCTCGTAATGTGAAACACCCTGTCGAACACATCTGGGTGTCCGTAGTGGAATCGTACCCTGGAGACAGCATTCCAAAAATAGTTTTTAGAAAGTCAGGAAGAGGAAAAGGGATGACTAGTCATGAAATAGTGTCGAAGAACTTCATCGGAAAACGAGGCACTCAAAGCAAGAGCGTGTACTGTTAGTGCATGAAAAGATAGAATTATGACTAATTAGTGTCACTGTTGTAATTGCTTCTGTTTGAAAGAGAACAAATTCCAAAACTGGATCTTCTTGCCAGGAGGAAGGAGGGAGGGGCCACTACTAAAAGATCAACCCCTAATTATTGCCCAAACTTGGACAAGGAAATCACAGAACCCAGAAATGCATTATTACCTGAGAGGATTGGCAAGAATTCTTTGACCAATTGTGACGAAACTCGTCTCTTGATATGACATGAACCATGCTAAGGAAGAAACACTGCAGTTCAGGTTAAAAGAAAACCCAAATTAATATATGATCTTTAACTATAGCAACCATGGTAAAGATTTCCTTCATAGAAAAATCTTTCATCTTTGATATGTTGAAACAAGTTTATGGTACAATTACAAAATCAACTCTAATAATTAAATATCAGATAGATTGAGAGTAAAAAAAGTAAATCTTTAGACTGTTCCTAATACTCAAATAACGATAATGAATTCAATAACAATGTAGGATCGATCGGTCAATCATTTGAAAATTTGCACACTGGTCTCTCGTCAATGGTTGAGACCAGCACTTAAATTATGACAGATTGACACAAGTCTATTTTTAGTAATCACCTCATAGAGATCCAATTTCATTAACCGAATGCGTTTGACTGTGTTGGTGTGATAGGAGTAATTCACGATTAATTGATCAAAGCAGTAAATCTGACCTTCCAGTAAATATGTGCTCTCTCAAACCCAGAATTGCAGGTGGCTTTCGTGCTTTGGGATTAAAAAATTCTTGAAGAAGATTTCTCATCTTCAGTGCCTCTTCCAAATAATTATCCTGGTGAAGCGCACACCATAAGAATAAGCATGAGAACTATTAGTCATGTTAGAAGAGGAAGGCCTACCTGGTTCATATCAACTGTTTGAAGAGCTTCGCCACGTGTGAAAATTATAGCATGATTTTGGTTTTCGGGCTTCCCTTCTCCAAGGTGTGGCGGACCCGGAAGCTTTATGCTGTAAATTTCCTATAAAATGGAATTTACCATGTGACAAGATTTATAACATAATGACTGGAAAAACTACATGGAAATGAAATGGAATTCATTTACAAATATTCAGTGGCTTACAACATAAGTAGGAAAGCAAACTACCAATTAATTTGCCAGAAGACATATCATGGTAGTGTTCGTTAATGAATTGTGAATCTATTGCCATAAAGTAGACCGAAAACCATGGTTCCGATTATTTGGTAATATGGATGTTATGATCCTTGCTCTTGATGAATGCTTATGATTTATATGATTATAAATAATTCAATTATACTTTTTTTCTAATGATGGATACAAGATTTTCACAAATTTGCAATCACATAAGACTTTGTCAGCCTCTTTTTTTTAATCTAATCCTTCCAAGCATAACGTTCTCTAATCAGAAAAGAAAGTAGAACCTTGTGCACGTGTGTTACCCGTAACTCTTTCACTTCCTAGCATGAGTTCGGATTGTTCACAATATTAGTACCCAAGAACATGGGAAAGGTAAAAGGGTAAAATGTTCTTTTGCTAGAATCTAATTGATAGTACCTAAAATGTGCTATTTGTATGTTTTCATGCTAGTATCGTCACTCTTATGTAGTTGCCTATGTTGTAAGAATTGAGTAACTTGAAGAAAATAAAAGTCTTTTGGATAACTCGGGAATAAAAATGAGCTATTTGACCTAAATCAAGCAACCGAGTCAAGAGGAAATGAAGATGAAGCTCAAATTCCGAAAGGATAACACTCAACACGAAGGAAATAGCCCACAATGCCACACTCGACACTCCTTAATGTTGCAGTTTTAGGCACTCAACTCCGACAGCGTCCCATCGTTGTCTATCAGCATCTTGACACTAGAAACGCACACACACACTCCAATCTTCATCCCTAGCATCTCGAACACTAAAAGTAGTGTCTCAATGTTGCATTGCCCAAATGCAATTTTTCTTCTTTCTCGAAGTAGCGTCTCAAGTAGCAATAGAGTTGACTCGTGTGTGTTTTTGTGGTTTTTCCGTGATGTCATAGTTTGCATGATAAAAGTCTAGGATATAAAGAAACAAATTAGTTAGGTTGTAGCTATCTTGCCTAGTTAGTTTGACTTAGTCCTTCCCATCATTCTTAATGTTATTATTTAATTCTTATGATACTAGTGAGAAGTTCCTTCTGGAAGCCTACATTTATCGTATTTCAAGGATCGTTTAACTCAATAGCTATGCATCATGATAGCCGGGTTTAAATGTCATTTTTATCATCTCCATCATAAAGAGGGAAGAACAAATATTGTCATATCCAACAACAAATGGGTTACTCAAACATATGTTTATTTACAATATTTAAATGATACTTACCTGATCAAAACCATTAACAGCTTTAATCAACTTAGATGAATAGACTTTGTCATTGTCTGGCATTTCTTTCTCCTCAACATAAGCCACACGAAGAGATGGATACCTTGAAGGAAGGTTTAGGCAGATGAGACTCATGATTCCTAGTACTTCAAAGTTTGTAATAGCTTTTATATTCCGAGAAGAAAGTTACCTTATCATCAAGTCAAGAATGTCTCTTGCACGGGGATCACCGCAAGCTTTTTGTGCTCCAAAAGATTGACAGGACAACACATACGTAAATTTCATATCAGCTAAAGCTTCTATTTGAGCAGATAACGCACGATTTCCTCTCCCAATGGTATCATAACCTTCAAGAATATCTGGACGCAGGAATAAATAACGATAAAGACGATATCAGAAGCCACTACATTTTCTATTCAAAAGCTAGTCCTATAAATAATAATTGTTCATACTATAATTAAAATATCAATGTTTCTCACCTTCATCTTCAGCAATGTCAAGAAAAGCTTGAAGTTTTAATGCCTCCCTATAGTACATCATTCCTCTAACTGTAACCACAGAAAATATAGTGATAAAAAATTGACATTGCACGTTTTTCATCAATATCCAATGGTAAATATCTTATTACCTGTTCTACTCAGTGTTTGTCCCCGAAAAGACGCCCAATTTCTAAGTTCTTCCTCTTTCCCGTCGTCTTTTAGTTTTTCCATATCCTCATAACCAAGTCGCTCCAAAAAGTTTTTACACTCATCTAAAGAAATGGAAGAAGGTTTATATAGTCTCATCACAAGGAACACATAACAAAAAAACCGAAAAGGAGAAGGCAGATCGTATATGTGGTAGTGACCTGGAAACATCTTTTGCATGTAAAATATGATGGAGACTTCTTGATGGCTTGAGTGAAGCTCTTCCAATGAAAAGTTTATATCCTCCGCGAAGTATGGAGTTAAAACGCTGTACCAAAGTTCATTTTCTGAGAAACAAATAAAGTATCAACTCTCTTGTATAAGAGATTGTTTTTAATCAATTGCACATGCCTTAAAAGATAATCCACCAATAATGAAAACCCAAGATGTAAAATTACCGACTTTACTATCCCGAATCAAGAATCCCGTCATCGTCTACTTTAGATTTTTGAAACTTTTTTTTCAATAGACTAAGGTATCTAATCATCTCATCCCTCCCTCCCCTCAAAAAAATAATCAACATATATTGTTATAAGGAATATTAGAAGTTAATGAAAATCAAAAGTTAATACAGGGATAAATTTTTTAAAACTAGAGCAATCAGAGTGAATCTACCCCGCAGAAAACAATGAGAACACCATATCGGTTATCTAAATTCAAACAACTAAAGACCCCTAATATTGGAAAGAAAAGGAGGTGCTGTTATCAGTAGATTGAAGGTTAGAAATCTGGACACAATCCTTTCTAACATCAAAACCCCCATCAAACTCCCCACAATAGCTTTATCCACTAATCTTGCTAGCGTATCACCGACCAAAGTCCATGAGAACAAGGACAAAAGATGACCTTGTTTGATTCCTATTGAAGCCTTGATATTATTGCTTCTCATTCTTACATTCACAGAGATGCAGAAGTTAGTGGTTTTATGACACCCATTAATCCAATTCCTCGACCACTAGACAAAGTCCAAAACCAACTCTCACACTGCTGAGCTAAATCAAAAGCATTTCATAGACATGACAATACTCTTATTCCGATAGTTTTCAGTACCCTTAATAGGTTTTGGAACTGAATCACGAAATTGTCTATTCTGACAAAAAGTACTCTTTTTGAAACGGTTACAGTCCATCACTTATTGAAGTAAACACCTTTGCAGTGGTGTTCGAATGACTGGACAGGTAATGAGGCTAATATGACAACTTGTAACTTTATAGCATTAATATTCTAAAAAATTAAGTACATGTGAGTATTAATAGAACAGGAACAAAAATCTCGCTAAATGAAACAATTCTTACTAGTAATTTTTAAAGATTTGCAACAATCTTGTTGTACTTGGACATCAATAAATGCTCAACTTGTTCTTCAAAATTAAATTTCATTTATTATAAGATCAAATGAATAACAACACATCATGTGCAACACGCACGTTTTAAAAACTTATAACAATTCGTATATTATTTTACTTTTTTTTTCCTTGAAAAATATTATGTATAATGAACGACAACTTCATTTAAGCAATACTGCTTGTGCTTCATGGACATTATCAATGCTTGAGAAATAGGAAAAAAAAACTAACCTGAATGACATCATATTGCTTACTTTAGGGGCTTTGGGCACATTCATAAACATTGACGTCGCAAAGAATGAAATGCGCCTTCGAGCCTCCAAGTTCACAGGGATGTCCATTGCACTATCTTTAACGGTAAGCAACAAGTGAAAACGCTTGATCTGAAACAAGGAAATTTCGTATCAGTTAGCATTTACATGAAAGTTGACCCATGGAAACAATGAAAAAAAAAGCATTCATTCATGTGACAGACTAATCTATAGCACCACTTTTAGAACAGTCAAAAGAAAATTTATAAACATCACCTGTTCTTTGAGAGAGTCATCATCTGGCAAAGGGAAATGAATAGATTCCTTGCTAGTTGAGGATTCAAATAACTGTGGTTCAATATGCCTAGAAAAATCAATGTAATCCTGCTCTATTTGCTCAGTAGCATAGACCAGATCTAGTAATCTGCATTCAGCAAAAATGGAAGATCGGACAACTGAACATTTGAAAGAATCTGAAGAGGAACGTTGATGAGGAAACGAACCTGGAGCCATTGGTCATCATATCACTGGTTACAAGCTCAAATATATCTTGTAAAACTCTTATCACTCTTTCCCGATGTGTCTTATGCCCTTGAATCTTGAAACAGTTAAATGCAAATCAATAGGGGTTTTAAATTTAAAAGGTTTTGCATAACATTTAAATCTGTTTTTCGAGGTAGAATTACCAAAAGATCTAGTAACTCGATACATTTATCATGTAGAACTGGAAGCTCGTTCATCTTGAAGTCCTCGAGAAGACTAGATCTATTAATGCTTTCTTCAATTTCATTGATCAGAGAAGATATGACCCTAGAATATCAAAGTGTTAACACCATAAGTCACATTAATAACAGAACTATAAAAATGAAGGATTTCTTTTCCTTTTTTTGAAAACAAAGATAAAGAGGGGAAAAATTCTTCCCCACCTCTTCTCCAAATCTCCCACGATAAGGATTTCGAGAATGTACTTCAAGGACTCGTAGCACTCTTTTACAGCAGAACTCATGTACTCATCTTTTTTGATCTTTTTAATCAGATTTGCATCCTTCCCAACAAATTCTTTTGCAATGCTCAAAGCTGTTGTGAACTACAGGAACAGAATAACAGGGTTAATAATATGAAGAAAGCATCAGATAAACAAAGACATCAAGATTGAACATCAATCAATTACCTTGTTTGCTAGGAGAAAAACAGGCCAGCGAACTATACCAGAAAACAATTCTGATGACACTGGCATTGTCATCAAATCCAATTCCCTGAAGATAATAAGACTTTCAGTGAATATTAAAAAACCACCGAAGTCATCAAAGCTTCTTTTGTGCTGATGTATTAAAGCTTTTCCAAATGTTCCTTTTTTCTATCACCAATAATTGGAGCTCCTTCCTGAATATTTCTTTCCTCTTAATGACAATGAGTGTCTTAACAAAATTTGTTTAAACATCCATAGTTATCCTATACACCAATATCCTTGGTATTGATTTCTGCATATGGGATTTTGGAGCTAACCAATTTGTTCAGCCGTTAGTATCGAACTTCTTCAAGTTTTTCTAGAGATTTTCTTGGGCCATTCTAGTATACCTCTCTTTTTTAAAGTAGGAAACAATGAAGTTTCAATTGGATCATGCAAAATACAAAAGGTAATGAAAATTCTCGACCAAAGCAAGAGGTTACAAAAAATTACTCCAACTAGTTTTAATTTGAGAGAGAGAATCTTGCAAGCTAGAATTCACCAGTACCAAAATAATAATAAGTAAACTAGAATCACCTGTTGTTTATTAAGTCTTCATGTCGAAAACTCTTGATGATTTGGTTCCATACAACAACAAACTTGGAAAGACCTTTATGTGCGTTTTCAGAAGCCTGAGACAAACAATTGGAAGGTAAAATTAGGACAGTACGAAACATAAACCATTGAGCTTAGCATAGGAATATCAAGGCTTTAGAGTCCAGACCTGAAACCTACTGCGGAAGAAACCTTTTCTTTTCTTTTGATCACTTCTCAACATTGGTGGGCAAAAGCAAGCATTGAATGCATAAGGCAAGGTATGAAATCTGCTTCTCAGCATTCCTAATGTTCGAATCTGTAAATCATTGTATGAGACCACCATAATTTTTCTTCATCATGGATCAAGAAACAGCCTACCTCGCCGAGATGATGCAAAATTCCATATAGACCACCAAAGATCATACAGAACACAGAATACCATATTTGAGAATCCATAAAATATACCTAAGCAGTAAGCAGAGAACAGAAGAGTAGAGATATTAGTAATCACACATTAAATCATTCTTATAGCAAGATTGTAAAAAAAAAAAAAAAAAAAAAGTTTAAATCAATAGGTGAAAGTAAATTAATTTATTAATACATATTTCTAACACAGTAATCCTCAATACCTAATTACTTTTCGCTATATTGTCATTAGCAAGTATTCGGTTCTATAAAATAAAAATAAAACTACTAAAGGCTAATAGATTCACATAGGAGAGACAGATGCAGATATTTTAAGCAAAACTCACAACTATTATAGGAGCCCAAATAGCCACAATCGCACCAGCATTACTCCTAACTGCAAGACAATAATTAAGCAGATAGTTAAACAATGAACGGATAACCTAAAAGGGAAAATAGAGGTCATTGATACTCATAATAGTCATTTCAACTTTTGTGCTAGTCCATGCATGGAGCTCCCATGAGCATCTTCAAGAGACCACTTTATTGTTGCAAATTTTAAAGTAATGACAACAAGACAAAATCAACAATATTGTGAAGATATCAGCATTGGCATAACATAGTTGAGTAATTAATCTATAAATATTTAGTTTACTAAGTCGATAAAAATTTAAGTAATAAAATCATATCTTTCAAGAATCCGTTCTCAAGAAACAATTCTCGAATTGCTTGAAGTTGAAACTAGTAAAAAATACTGATGAAATAGTTAACCGATGGTCTAATACCATAAACACCAGAGACAGACCATTATTGGAAAAACCCTCGTTTAAGAGGTCCACAGTCTCCTTCAAATGGAACATGTCCCCAGTGGATATCAAGAAAAGAATATCACTTCAATTCAACTCTTCACCCTAAGAAAAACTCGTGAATACCTTTGGGGAAAAGCTCATGCCAATCATATTTCTTCACACCAATTTTCATTATCCTCTTGGTTGGTTCTACGAGTGGTTTAATCTGCATACCCACAGTGCACAAAATATAACAATTAGTTATTCTCTGTTGAGCTACAAAATGCAAGGAAATGTGTCGTTAAGCTATAAAGCACACTACAAGCATGGTACTCCTTAGTTCTTACCTCAAAATAGTAACTGAAGGAAAATTTGCTTAATAGTACAAGTACCCAAAATAAAGTATACCTACATGAAAGAAAGAGAAACGCCTTAGGAAAAAATGTAAAGAAGAAAAATACAGCAATTTAAAATGAAAGAAAAGGTTTAGAATATACTTCAGCATTGATACTTGGCTTTCCTGCATTCCACGACCAACATATAATCTAGGCTGAAAATTAAAAAAAAAAAAAAAACATTTGAAAGGGACAAACAAACCTACAAAAAAATTTGAATTAAACAAGCACAGGAAATAAACAGCAGAACATGAACCTTAACAGAAACCATGACAGAAGATGTAAGAATAAAATATTTCTACAAATTATCAATACAAGTCTGGATCGGTATCAAACAAAAATGCAGAAAGTTTTTGTAAGAAATATAATTAGGGTTTTATCATCCAAAAAAAAAAGAAGGAGAATGTTTCAAACAATTTTTGGAGTGAAGGAATAAACTGCCCTCCAAAACGAAAATTCAAAAGTGCATTTACCCCATGAATCACAAAATTCAATCTTTTAGTAATACAATTAGCTATTTTATTCAGGAGGATTGATGATTGCAGCCTATAAGGAAGCCATAAAATGCTATTTCCTCTGCAATTCCAAACTTCGTAAGACTTATCTAGATGAATGATAACCATGAGGAAAATCTGAAATATCATACTTAGTCCAGTGGATGGAAACCTAAAGGTCGATGATTTCTAACTTGCACACCAAGTTATTTGATATTGTTCTTATTGTTATAATTGTGTTATGATATATCTATACATATATATATATATATATATATATATATATAAACATGCACACACAGAATGAAAGTGGTAGTCAGAATCAGTCATTAACCAATCTCTGCAAAACGACATGAATCGCACAAACGGGATGGTATCACCATAGAAAGAATCTTTTATATCAAGAAACTTTCTAAGATATTTATTTCAACTATTTAGAGCTTACCTCTGTCCAATAGGACAAAATACTGCATATACGGCCATTTGATGTCTCAATATACTTCCCTACTGCCGGAACAAGAAATAAAACCAGATCCACTGCATTACTGATGAGGTAAATTGCAACGGCAACCATGTAGGAAGAGAAACACAATTCTCCAATCCAACTCCCTTTCTTTGTTGTGTAACATTTATATTTACTCCTGTAATATGCATAACAAACTGGAAGAACAATGGTCCATATTACTGCTACACCAAGCTTTATTAGATATTTCCTTTTCTGGGAAGTCCCCATAGTCCTCCTCGCCTTCCTTGTAAATGTAATCTCAATAATTGCTGCAAGCCAGATCTCATTTAGATTTATCACCAGACGAATGCTAAGTTTCTATGCATGAAATCAAGAGTTTTTTCCATAAGACCTCTTACTTGTATGTTTTTATAGAGATATAGAGAAATTAACATTGATATGGTAGAAAGTGTTGCAGGAATTCAAGGCACAAGAGGACCTTAAATCCTTTTTATAACACCTACCATATTCTTGAAAACTGAAAACCGGCCATGGAGTACACATGTAGACCAAGTTATTTACCAACAACATAATCAAGAATGTCTTTTAAGTTTATTTTAAGTCAAGAGGCCTTTTATATTGAGAAAAGCCCGTGACTCTAAAACAGATTCCCATCTATTTAAAATTTATAAATGGTCCCTCTTATCATCATTAAATAGTGACTGAAAGAAGGAAGTCCCATGATTAACAATCCCATTCTCATTTCCAGTTACTCTTCTGCCTTTAGAAACCAATTCGTGGGTCCACTTCTTTATTTCTTTGCCGGTGGAAACTGTAATAATGAAGAACATAGTGACTTCGAACCAGAAACATTAGATGAGAAATGATATATACCTTGCAACAATTTAAGTACTGAAGATGTAACAAAAACGCTGGAGACATCCTCAAATATGACTGCATCAAATAATTGAAGTGGAGTATCCAATTCATTAAATGCCATAATGATCATCGCCTGCAATGCAAAAGGTAAACATGAACAAAGAAGAACCACAATGAAAGACAGAAAATCAACTAATTACTAATAAAAGGTTTTCAACCCACCTGTAGGGACAGTATATAGAAGCTCCACATTCTCTTGAAACTCCTAAAGATCTGCAAGAATGAACGAACCTCAACAAAATTACTTTTTCCTAATGACTTCTTCTGCTCACGAGCTTCATCTTTAGAAGCCTGCAAAAGAAACGATGTACAAATGAATGGGTATGTTGTCCTTACAAACAGTCCCTTCCACCCTAATTCCAGGAATCCACATCTAAGCTATACGCTTATAACTAGTTAGTCATCTTCCAAGTCGAAATCTAACGGTAGCGAAAGATTGCTAACAAATGTAACAGCAACTAATTTAGAGGCTAGATCTCAAATTTCCACTCAGAAGTCTAACAGTTGATAGCAATCCCAGAATAGTACCACCCTTAACATATGAAACAGATGATTCTAAAGCAATTTTTATCCTCTCATTAAAGACTATGCTAGCAATGGAATCCAGTAAATTCTGAAACTACAAATATGTGCAATGGATTATAAGTAATTCCAACAAAATATATAGCTTACCACTGCTTCAGTATCTACATTTTCTTCGGTCGTTCTTTCTTCCACCCTTCGATTGTTAAAAAAAGGAAACTTGACATGTTTTTTACTTGAATCATCTATCTTTTTTTTATTTGAAACATCTACGTGAAAGAAATCATGGTCCAAACGCAGGGGCCAGCCTAACTCAAAGCAATCAGGTGACCTGAAGAAATACGAAAAGCAAAATTGTCTCAAGTTAAGCAGCTCCTTGGAGGATAGGTTTGAAGGCAAAAAAAAAAAAAAAATAATAAATAAATAAAAATAAATAAATAAATTAACATAAGCATAATTGGATTTATCGCTAACCAGAAGTACTCATTCAAATCATCATAGTTTCTCCATGTAGAGTAGTTGGCTGACCCATTGTTGCTTTTCTCAGCTTCCTTCAAATTTCAACAGTATTAATTTGCTATGAGTTATTATCACTCCATATACGTAGAGTGCAAATGAAGAAGTACCTTTTTTATGACTCTGTATATAGGGGTAACTACATTCACAAGAAAAGACTCGGTTCCTCCACCATACGCTGGCATGACCTTCTCCCATGTTGTCAAGCTAACAGCACTGGTCAACATGCCATGCAACTCATATGCCATCTTAAGGAACAGGGGGCAGAAAATTGTAAGACTTCTTCGCATTGTTGATAGATGAAAGAACAGTTTTTTTTTAATTGAAAAAGTATTCTTGCCAATTTCTTGAAATTAAATTTCAGGACTAAACAACACTGTATTCACCCATATAACAAGACCAAAACATGCCCAAGTAGTCATCGACCAGAGTACTTTCAATAAGATTAGTTGAATAGAATGTAATTGAAAAACAGGTAAACAGTATCATAACTTCAATGGAATAACAATGACAACTGAATTTGAGACATGAGCAGTAGTTATGCAAACATTAGATACACAAATTGGAAACTGCTACGCTCATCAAGAGGATTAAAAAACAGGAGGAAATTAGTTATTTATCTTACATGGTGAAAAATATAACAGAGACATTCTGGCATGAATCTCAAGTTTGCAGCCTCGCCCCATATAAGCAGGTAAAGCCCAATGTACAGAAGTTTATACTGCTGACCTTCCTGTTTCACATAAGGTAACCTTCATGGACAAATAAGAATTTTTAGTGTATAGAAGACTTCAAGCACCCTAAGCAACACAACAATGTGAAAATAGAAGTGTTTTACAGAATGAGGCAAATAACATTGCTTCAATAAAAAATGAGGATATACTCTGGGTAAAAGGATATATTTGCTGCACGTCAATATCTATTATCATAAATTAATAATTATTTTACTTTCAAACAAGAAAATTTGATGATTGGAGGCACTACTTCTCTGGTGAGAGAAAGAAGCATACTCGATTAGTTTATTACCTTATATTGCTTTTCCTCCCCAAAAATTTGCACCAATGTGTATAGTTCTTGAAGAACTTTATCATTAACTCATCCACTGGGTTATCTCCTAACTTCATCATGAAAAGATACAAGCAGAGAGATCAAAAGATAAAACTAGATTGAACAAAGTGCTTCCTAATAATTTTTGGGCAAAAATCAATTTGTACCCATGAACTTTGGAGGTTGTATCAATTAAAACTCTAAACTACCAATTGTATCAACAAACTTTCATAAGTGTATCAATTTAGCCCCTCCATTAGATTTTGTTCGAAAAACATTAATTCACATGTATGCAAACTTACCGTTATATCAATTAAACTCAGGAACTTTCATAAATGAATGACCTTCAATTTGTAAATTTTTCATGCATCAATTCTCACATGTGTGGAGATTTCTTAAAAAATATAGGCCCTCCATTTAAAAATTGTCAAGCATTTGAAATAGATGATCGAAATTGATTAAATTGTGAAAGTTTAGGAGTTTAATTCAAACAATTATAAGTTTGCACACATGTGAACTAACGCTTTTCAAACGAAACCTAACGAAGGGTGTAAATGGATATGCTTGCGAAAGTTTAGGGTGTAAATGGATACAATTATTAGTCTAGGGTTTTAATTGATACAACCGCCAAAGTTTAGGGGTATAAATAGATTTTTTCCCCTTGTTTCCTAAAACTAAAGTGAAAAAGTACCTTTGAGACAGATGTCTGCTTATTTTTTAGTCGAGTTTGCATATTAGCAAGGAGTAGAATCAAATGCTCCTTCTGGTTGGCCACATTATCTCTCTGATTGAAAAACAAGAATCGATAAACTATTGAGAACTTTATGAGTGGTTGAAAACAAAGTATGTAATACAACTAGAACTTTCAATTTTCTGCTTCTCCTGTTGGCCGAAAGTTAAGTTTGCAAAATTTTACGATACAAAATACCGAAGAAAACTAGCGATGTACATCAAGCACACAGAGGGAAATGGACTAAGAGTTGAACCTGAAAGCCAAAGCTCCACTGAAGAAAATCAAACAAATCTGTAAACGGCCCATTTTTCTGAAAATCACTGGCTGAAGGCAAGCCACGAACATTGGAAATTACTGCGATTGCTGCTTTAATCTGTAAAAAATTGTTCATTAGTTATCTTACTTTCCATACTTTATCTCATTAACTGGGGTTAAATAAAACTTATTCAAGCAAGGCCACACCTCCGGTAGTTGCATGATGGGTTGCTGAACGCTTCTATGATCAAGTGGTAGAATGTTATAAGGTACATAGAATGCATTCAAATGGGTATCATCTCTTTCAGAAACCGCCTACAGTGTGAGAAACACAATAGAATCATAATGAACAAAAAAGAATTTTTAAATCACTCAGCTTTTACTCGAAGAGTGAGAGTGGATGAAGAAAAAGGGGGGGAAAGTACAAAATGGTGCAGATTTCATGTAAGGAAAAGATGTAGCACCTGAGGAGCCATTGCAGTACTGATGGACTTCAAGACTTCATACAATACAGAGGCAGTTCTTCGTGCATTTATCAACTTCTCTCTATGACTGGTCCAGGAAAATTTCTTCAAATTAGCAATGTTAACTTGACCTTGTAAGCGTGTATAATCCTGAGATAGAAGCCTCTTTACCTGTTATCAAAATCAAATGCCCCACCATGTTTTATTATGAAATCCTTGTACGTATGATAAACTCGCCTAAGTTCACGAGGATCATTTTTTTCCTTCCGTTTCCGAATTGTAACTTCCTCGTCCTACAAGCAAATGCTAAGCAAGATAAGTTCAGATTTAGGGGTATTTGTACATAAACAAGAAATAGACTTCTGTTCACCACCTGGTATCATGCTTCTGCCATGGAAAAGAAATTGAGTGATAAATAACCATGTATAATACATCTACAGAAACAACATAGAATGCAAGATACAGCTAAAAAGAAATGAACTTCTCTTCCCCATAGATCTAAGCTAGACTTTGGCATAAGAAAACTCAACAGATAATGCCAAGTATAGGGCGTTCCGCGGGCAATGGCTCAGTTTCTCGCCAGTTCTTCGTTTACAATTCATAACAGCATCAATATATCTCAACAAGAATATTGAAAATATGAAGTAACCTCATCAAAGACAGCAAAATTACTTCAGCTTCAATCATCTCAAGGAAAAAATTGAAAATAGCTAAATGGAAACAATATGTTAAGAGTGCAACTAAAGCCACACATTTTAGAAGAGGAAAATGTAATGATACAAACATTATACAAGTTACAACCTACAGGACTCAAATGTCTATACATGTGAATCTTGTGTCGCTAGCTACCTGTTCAAGTCGTTGTAGAAGAGCAGTTTTAAGTTGCCGAACTCCCCGCCCATTCGAATATCGATCAAGGTTATGAGCTATCACAAATGCATGAAAGCGACCTAAGGAAGAAAAGGAGCACTTTAACATTACGATCTACAACCAGCAATAATGTAAGTCAAACGTGAAGATTGCTTGTGGATACTATAGATTCACGATGCCTGATTTCAAATTAACTTCAACTTCTTAATTAAAACGTATCACTCATACATGTAATGCAACATATGAATCAATAAACGTTTATAGTTCTAGTAATTCTGGCTTAGAGATGTTGACAGGAAAAGAAAACATCAGAATATTCCTTCATTCTGAATCTTTTGCAACAAAGAATCCCAACAAGAACTTAGAATAACGTGAAGGAAATACAAATTGGGAAACGAAAAGGTGAGGAATATTCTCAAGTGTTCTTATACAAAAAACGAATTTCCAACATTTCCAGAATATAACTTTTTGCACAAGACAAGAATTCCTCATAGTAATAGTTAGACCGAACAACTTACAAAGACAAGCAATACGAGGCTCCTCTCTTTCAATCGAATTCGCCACTCGAAGAAACCTCTGGATTTCAGAAGCCAAAGAAACGGGCAATCTCTCGCTCTCAAATGGTTCAGGATTATAATCAACCCCACGAACATTGCTTCCACTTCCACTAGTACTTGCAATCGAACTCGCGATGGGCGCTGCATGATCTGATTCAGCTTCAATAATGGGCTCAGAGAGCACAATTTCACCTGCCATGGCCGTGAAGCGAGATGGGTAAGCAATGGAAGAGTACAAATTGAAGCGGGTACATAGTATATATGTAAAATTTCATTCGTTTGCTTGGTGGTGGCTTCCATTTTGCTTAATGAGGTGAAACTTGGAATTCTTGGACTGCTTTTTGGAGATGGTGCTTTTTCTGGGTGTCTGTGACGATTCAAAAAAGTTGGGTCTGAACTTTTTTGCTTTTGCTTTTGGAGTGAGTTCTTTGTGGGATTGAATTCAACTTTTGCTTTGTATTCCCTTTTCCATCACTGCCTCTGAGAGGAGGATGGACGGAGGTTCGAAGCTCCTCTGCGCTGCGCGGGCTTTTCTGTTACTATTAAACTATGCAAACAGGGAGCGAACGAGGAAGGAAGACGACAAGGTCGGGGAGGTTCTTTTTAAAAAAAAATAATAATAATAATAAATAAAAAGTTTTTATTTTTTTATTTTTTTTCTTTTCTTTATGTAAAAAAATAGTAATAAATAAAAGTTTTAACTCTCTTTTCTCTTTTTTTTTTTCTTTTTTTTTCTTTTTTTTGTATTTTAACTTTCCGACCACGTAATATCAACCACTCAAAAGTGTGAATAGATATGAAAATATTATTACTCCAAATAATATAATTTAAGAATGAGAAATACAAATTAACTAAATCTTGATAATAAAATAAAATATACTACTATTCAAATTTAACTGATTACGAATATCTAAGATATATTTCTTAACTAATATATTCTTCACAATTACAAAATATTATATATTCTATAACTAATTCAAACTAGAAATAAGTTGGACAGAAAACTATTTTTACTATTTTTTTTGTTTAGGTTGAGTGAATTTTTTTAAAAATAAAAATATTTTTCTTTTGTTGTGATTGGTTAATATTTGATATTTAAATTTAGTGTTTTTAATTTGAGTGTCTTAGAGAAACTTTTGAAAACTTATCTTTAAAATATTTTTTTAAGGTTAAAAGCGTTTAAAAAGTTAAATTGTATTTTAAATCAAAATATTAACCTTTTCCACAAAAATTAATAAATAAAAAAAATTAACTTGTTTTTTAAATATTATTGAATATGAAAACTTTTAAAAATTTATAGTTATTTATCGAACAAAATATAAAGTTTTAAAGGTATTTTACCGACAGACAAGAACATTAAAATAACTATATTATATTTATGAATTAAACCTTATCACTATCTCTTTTTTATATTTCATTTCATTTTCTTTTAACGATTTTAAATATTTAATATTTAATTTTAGTTTACATAATTTCAATAAAATTTAAAATTAACTATTATTGTCCGTAGGATTAAATCTAATAATCAGCCATTTTTAATACATTTATTTTATCTTTAAATTTTATTGTATCTAAATTCTTAAAATACTTATTTGGTAAAAATATTTAAAAAAATATCATTTTATTTTGTGACCAATTATTTAATTTAATACATGGATAATATCGGCCACCTAGCTGAATTAAAACATCTTAATAATTAAATAAAATATGGCAGAAATTAAAATATAAACTTACAATATTCTATTTTATGGGTGACACTAAACAAATTAAAACCATAGGTTAATTTAAAGGGGTGTTGTTAAGTATGCTTTTCATTATCTTAATAAAACACGGAATTAAAAAAATAAAATAAAAAGAGGACAGGCTGTCAATGACATGGCACGTGGGTTTTTCTTTTTACCAATTTTTACTCCGTTAGTGGGCGTTACTTTAAACATTACTTTTAATTGGACAATATTGGATTTTGAATTTCCTTATTTTAAAAAGCTACCCACTTTTTCTTTCCATATTTTAGTATTTTTCTTCCATGCTAAGTATATACTACACAATTATGAGCTAATCATTATATTAAATAAACATGTCACGTAAATAATAATAGTTATTTTAACAACTAAATATAATAATATCAGATAGTCGGTCTATATATATGTTTTTTAAATTTGTTACTTTTATTTTTTTATATATATAATAAACGTAAAATTATATATATATATATATATATATATATATATATATATATATATATATNTATTTTTTATTTTATAAATTGGATTGGTTGGAATTTATGCCCTAAAAATTTGTAATTAATTATTTTAATAATAATTTAGATTATTTTATTTATAATTTAATATTATTTATGGTATGAAAATTTAAGGGTATTAATGTAATTTTGAGTAATATGGTTGATAGCGATAGGATGATCATATTCACTTCATAATCTAAAGGGCTTATAGTATACGAATAAAGTTGGGTGTCTTATTGGTAATACTGTTTATACGACCCACTTTATAATTGTTACAAATAATTTGATTCAAATGATTTATGTGGAGACATGCGAGTGAAGACATTGAATACCATAAATTTGTATAATATTAAATTAAGAAATATTTAATATTTTTTTTATAAATCCATTAATTGAGAATATTAATGTATTTTGTTTAAATAAGAATAAATTAATACTTGTTTTACTGGGAAAATTTTCCACTGTAAAAATTATATATATTTAAAATAATATCTTAATTTTTAAACAAGACCCATTTCATTCAGCCCACTTATGGTACGGGCTTGGCCCAATTGGAGTTATTTTATAAAATAAATAAATAAGTCGTTATTTTAGTTATAGGGGCTATTTTCGTCGTTATGGTTAAATTAGATATATTTCACCACCACTTGAAGGCTTTCTTCGATTTCTGTTTGCTCCCACTCCCAACTCCTTCGCCTTCCACCCCTTTTTCCTTACGACTGCGAACATCCTTTAGCTTTTGAGCATCCATCCGTCTCCCAATTTCACCGATCTTTAAGGTCGATCTTTTATCTCTGGTCGATGAACTGGATGATTCTATCTTACTTGTGAACGAATCGAGGTGTTCCCTTGGAGGTGCGATGTCTTCTTCAATTGATCGGATCAGTTTCGTGAGTCTACTCGACTTGGTGCCTTGTTTCTCTTTCTCTTCATCGTTCCATATTGCCGTGATGAAGGCCTGGTCGATTTCGGGAAAGCTGCTGTAGTCTATGTCGTCTGTGGATTTGGTGGAACTCGATTTCGAGGATCGAGACATTGCTATTGAAAATAGGGCTTCGATGATGGAATGGTGAAGAGATGAGTGTAGGAGGAACAACAATGATGTAAAGGTAAGTTCGATTCTATTACTTTGTTTTCGATTATGAAATATGAATCGCCAATAAATAGATTAGACTCGGATTCTTTTGTCTCTCTCGAAATTAATGAGAATCAATAGATAGACATGTTTCAGCATTGAAATTGATTCTGGAAACAAATTTTGACACCGAATGCTTGCAAATGATAACTCCTCAGTCCGATGTTAATTTTTCGTCTTCATTACTCGTTTGTGCATATTTTTCGGATCTATTAGTCATATCTATTGGCCTGATAAGAGTATCAATATAACGGAATTCTGCCATCGTAAGTTGATTTCGTTATTTGTTTAAAAGACGTGCTTCTGTCTCATAATTGCAATTTACACTACTGTTGAGCACAAGCTTCAGAATTTAACGCAGGTGCAGGAACACATTAGAAATTGAATGTGGAAGTTGAGGCTACAAAAAAGAAATAGCCATTGAAATTTCCAGAGCACGCTTCTGATTTGTAAATATCACTCGTTTATATCTTTGGATACAATCTCTTTTTAAAAAAACCATATATGTGATTTGCATGATTACATTGAGGGATAAAATTTTCATTTCATAAGTTGTGTAACGACCCAAAATTTTCTACTTAATTTAAGGTCGCTACTGTATACGTACTATACATATTGAATGCGGAAGACTTCATTTAAATTCCATAGAACATAACTTTTATCTTAAAACACAGTCATGGACTTACGTGTTTCGAAAACATATTTAAAACGACACAACAAAAGACTCAAAATAAAATAAATAAGCGTTGAAATTTAAAACATCCTATTCTAGCCTAAGTCTAAGAAAATAAATACCACTATCCTATGCATATGCCATGGTCTTGAGTTGCGATGTCGTCGTCAGCCGTACAAGAATGCCTTGCCTTAACCTCAAAAATGTAGTAGCACATGATTGAGTATTTAAAGAAATACTCACTAAGTGAACCCACTATTGGGGTTAAATACAACAATCACATGCAAATGAGATAATGGGACCTATCTTTCAATTTGTCTTCCTACGGTACTGTTCGTAATTTGAGTGTGTACCATATACTCTACACACAGTCCATACATGCAAGTATGGGTTCACCAGTTAGTTCGCATACCGTTTGACCACTTTCCTTGTCCGACGAGCATACTCTGGGAGCTCCTTAGGCCGGACACCCGTTAGAACTAGTCACCGTCACGGCAGCACTATGCAAACATAACGATTGTTGTCCTGCCATTGGATGTATGCGTCCGTACCCTCGTGATGGAATAGGGGTATCCCCCAAGTGCATGAGCACACATAATGCATGAGATCTCCAATCTTTCTACTTTCATCATTAATGAATATAACCCCACTATCATCTTTCATGCTTAACATGTCATTTCTCATTTTCAGTCTACGTATCATACATAATCCTAACGGGGTTACATTTCATTTCATTTGTCGTGATATCATGTCGTTCATAACATGCTGTATACATACAATTTAGAAAACATAACATAACGCTCCATGTTTTTAACATGTCATTTCATAACGTGCAATTCATACAACAATTACCTCAATGGTCACACAAAACAATCTAAACATGACACATCACATCACAATATATCGTATCATAAACATTGAGTATCGTAAACACTTCCATAGACTTAACGTTCTTATACCTATCACAGTCATATCGTTATGTAAACGTACCTTAGTCATATCATCACATAAACGTATCCTAACGCTATCGTTCTATCAATCTATCACAAACTTATCCCTTTCTACCCATATCCTAACCATATTCTTTCATCAATCTCTCATATCCATAGCACTCCGGTACGTAACCTAACCTTAACGTTTCATGAACGTATCTTACTCCTATCGTTACATTTCGTTTTGTGCATCGTTCTCGTATCCTATCTCAAACATATCCTTGAACACATCGTACCACAATTATTATCATACGATTCACATATTATAACATAACATAAACATAATATAAGCATATCGATTCACAAATAACTCACACATATCAGTATATATGACACGTGCAGAATCACATGCACGTGTCAACATCAACTATAACCATGCCGATAGTAAAGCCACTTACCTGGCTAGCTTAAGTCGTTGTCACGAATATATCTTTAATGAAACTTTGACTTCGTCCTTTGAAATCCGAGTCCATCTATGTGAGCCCATGACATCAGTTTCAAGTTTGAACTCTATGACATTATCTCTAATCTACCTTGGTCCAATGTTAAAAGTCTTGAAATGTTATATATATTATTTTCACTAAATATCTTATTTTTTATTACGGTTGTACTGGACTATATTGTTTACCAAATCTTTCCTCAATCTTCCCTCCTCACTTCTGATTGTCTAAATAGATTTTCATTCTCTAAACAGACATTCCTCCTCAATATTTATTTTCTAAACAGATATTATTGTCCAATTTTAATTGTCTGCCTAATCTTACATATTTATATAACTGCCAACAAAAATCTAATTAATTGGATACGGTAATATGAGATTTGATTATTAAATGATCTAGTAAAATATTGGATAAAGAAAGAAAATCTATCCTACTTTCTTATACAGATAACTATAAATGTAAAGGAAATATGAGATAGGATTTTACCATAATAACCTACAAAAAAATCTCTAAATCTGTCATATGCTAAAGCCATTTTACTCTTACTCAACTGAGGATGGTTGTTTTTCTGTTTGTTTTTGCAGCAACTGTTACTCTCTTGTGGAGAGATAATTGTGGGAAGGGATGAGAGTTTCGTGGAGAGAAGTGGGGGAACCATTTTATTTATTTATTTATTATTATTGTTATTTAACCATTTTTATTTGTTTATTTGTTTATTTATTATTATTTTTCTTTTTTTTTATATATTTATTATTAATTTTTTTTTCTTTTACAACTAAATATAATAATATCATACGTTTATCCGTCCAGGGACTCATAAATTTATTTTTTAAATTCACGAGTTATTACTTTTATTTCATTTTTTTATATAATAAAGGTAAGATAGGAAGATTTTAACTCGTATGGTTATTTTTTATTTTTTATTTTTACTTTTATCCTTTTAATTTATTAATTGGGCTTATAAGTTGGACAAAATACTAAATTATTCTTCTCTTTATATAATCCAAAATAGATTGTCTCCCGAGAATGTTACTTAATTAACCACGTTTAAATGGTGTGAAAGTTATATATTTATAATCACATAAATTACAAAGATACGGAAAGAATAATAAATGAAAATAACAATAAATAAAAAGATACCATATGGTGGTAAGAGTCAAATACGTAGATATTTGCCTTATAATAAAATATCAAATATGATATATAGGATAAACTATAATTTAATACTAAATTTCTTTAACGTCTCCTCTTCTCCAACAACTAACTTGTTTGGATTTATGCCCTGTAATTATTTATTTTAATGTAATTATTTATTTTAATAAAGAGTGTGATCATTTTATTTGTAATTTAATATCATTCATGGTATGAAAATTTAAGATTATCAATGTAATTTTGAGTAATACGTGGCTGACAGCCACAGGTCTATAGTATATGAAAAAAGTTGGGTGTCTTATTCGTTTTATGTTGATAACACTGTTGATACAACTCACTTTGTAATTATTATAAATAATTTGGTTGAAATGATTTACGAAGACACATTATCTACGATGAATTATTTTTAAATTTTAAAAAATTAAAATAACAATATATAGAGGTGTAGATTTGAAAGAAAATATATTTTTGACTAATTAAATTATTTTCAAGTAATTAACAATATTTTTTTTTTAATAAGAATAAATTAATACTTGTTTTACCGCAAAAATATTCCACTCTAAAAATTATATATATTTAAAATAATATCTTAATTTTTAAACAAGGCCCATGTCATTCAGCCCACTTTGGTACGGGCTTGCCACAATTGGAGTTATTTTATAAAATAAATAAATAAATAAGTTGTTATTTTAGTTATAGGGCTACTTTCGTCATTATGGTTACATTAGATATGGTGGTCTTATTTCACCACCACTTGAAGGCTTTCTTCGATTTATGTTTGCTCCCACTCCCAACTCCTTTGCCTTCCACCCCTTTTTCTTTACGACTCCGAACATCCTTTAGTTTTTGAGCATCCATCCGTCTTCCAATTTCACCGATCTTTAAGGTCGATCTGTTATCTCTGACCGATGAACTGGATGATTCTACGTTACTTGTGAACGAATCGAGGTATTCTCTTGGAGGTGCGATGTCTTCTTCAATTGATCGGATCAGTTTCGTGAGTCTACTCGACTTGGTGCCTTGTTTCTCTTTTTCTTCATCGTTCCATATTGCCGTGATGAAGGCCTGGTCGATTTCGGGAAAGCTGCTGTAGTCTATGTCGTCTGTGGATTTGGTGAAACTCGATTTCGAGGATCGAGACATTGCTATTGAAAATAGGGCTTCGATGATGGAACTGTGAATTGATGAGTGTAGGAGGAACAACGATGATGTTCGATTCAATTACTTTGTTTTCGATTATGAAATATGAATCGACAATAAATAGATTAGACTCGAATCCTTTTGTCTCTCTCGAAATTAATGAGAATCAATAGATAGACATGTTTAAGCATTGACATTGATTCTTGAAACAAATTTCGACATCGAATGCTTGCAAATGATAACTCCTCAGTCCGATGTTAATTTTCGTCTTCATTACTCGTTTATGCATGTTATTTGGATCTATTAGTCATATCTATTGGCATGATAAGAGTATGAATAGAACAGAATTCCACAGTCGCAAGTTGATTTCGTTATTCCTTTACAAGACGTGCTTCTATCTCATAATTGCAATTTACACTACTGAGATGCAGTCTATAGATGATATGTTCATGAGCACAAGCTTTAGAATTCAACGTAGGTGCAGGAACACATTAGAAATTGAATGCGGAAGCTGAGGCCACAAAAAAGAAATAGTCATTGAAATTTCCAGAGCACGCTTCTCATTTGTAAATATCACTCCTTTATATCTTTGGATACAATCTCTTTTTAAAAAAACCATATATGTGATTTGCATGATTACGTTCCGGGATAAAATTTTCATTTCATAACAGGGGTCAAGGTCGGCCAGTGAGACGATGGGGGATAAGCTTCATCGTCGAGAGGGAAACAGCCCGGATCACCAGCTAAGGCCCCTAAATGACCGCTCAGTGATAAAGGAGGTAAGTTCTGTAACGACTCAAAATTTTCTACTTAATTTAAGGTTATTACACTATACGTACCATAAACATTGGATGCGGAAGACTTCATTTAAATTTCATAGAACATAACCTTTATCTTAAAACACAGCGATGGACTTAGGTGTTTCGAAAACATCTTTAAAACGACCCAACAAAAGACTCGAAATAAAATAAATAAGCGTTTAAATTTAAAACATCCTATTCTAGCCTAACTCTAAGAAAATAAATACCACTATCCTATGCATATGTCATGGTCTCAAGTTGCGATGTCGTCGTCAGCCGTACAAGAATGTCTTACCTTAACCTGAAAAATGTAGTAACACATTACTTGAGTATTTAAAGAAATACTCAGTAAGTGAACCCACTATTGGGGTTAAATGCAACAATCACATCCAAATGAGATGATAGGACCTATCTTTCAATTTGTCTTCCTACGCTACTGTTCATAATTTGGACATGTACCATATACTCTACACACAGCCCATACATGTGAGTATGGGCTCACCAATCAGTTCGCACACCGTTGGACCACTTTCCTTGTCCGACGAGCATACTCTGGGAGCTCTTTAGGCCGGACACCAGTTAGAACTAGTCACCGTCACGGCAGCACTATGCAAACATAACGATCGTTGTCCTACCATTGGATGTACGCGTCCGTACTCTTGTGATGGAATAGGGGTATCCCCCAAATGCATGAGCACACATAATGCATGAGATCTTCAATATTTGTACTTTTATCATTAATGAATATAACCCCGCTATCATCTTTCATGCTTAACATGTAATTTCTTATTTTCAGTCTACGTATCATACATAATCCTAACGGGGTTACATTTCATTTCATTTGTCGTGACATCATGTCGTTCATAACATGCTGTATACATACAATTTAGAAAACATAACATAATGCTCCATGTTTTTAACATGTCATTTCATAACGTGCAATTCATACAACAATTACTTCAATGGTCACACAAAACAATCTAAACATGACACATCACATCACAATATATCGTATCATAAACATGAAGTATCGTAAACACTTCCATAGACTTAACGGTCTTATACCTATCACAGTCATATCATTACGTGAACGTACCTTAGTCATATCATCACAAGAACGTATCCTAACGCTATCGTTCTATCAATCTATTACAAACCTATCACTTTCTACCCATATCCTAACCATATTCTTTCATCAATCTCATATCCATAGCACTCCGGTATGTAACCTATCCTTAACGTTTCATGAACGTATCTTACTCCTATCGTTACATTTCGTTTTGTGCATCCTTCTGGTATCCTATCTCAAACATATCCTTAAACACATCGTACCACAATTATTATCATACAATTCACATATTATAACATAACATAAACATAATATAAGCATATTGATTCACAAATAATTCACACATATCAGTATATATGACACGTGTATAACCACATGTACGTGTCAACATCAAATATAACCATATACTTTTATCATTAATGAATATAACCCCGCTATCATCTTTCATGCTTAACATGTAATTTCTTATTTTCAGTCTACGTATCATACATAATCCTAACGGGGTTACATTTCATTTCATTTGTCGTGACATCATGTCGTTCATAACATGCTGTATACATACAATTTAGAAAACATAACATAATGCTCCATGTTTTTAACATGTCATTTCATAACGTGCAATTCATACAACAATTACTTCAATGGTCACACAAAACAATCTAAACATGACACATCACATCACAATATATCGTATCATAAACATGAAGTATCGTAAACACTTCCATAGACTTAACGGTCTTATACCTATCACAGTCATATCATTACGTGAACGTACCTTAGTCATATCATCACAAGAACGTATCCTAACGCTATCGTTCTATCAATCTATTACAAACCTATCACTTTCTACCCATATCCTAACCATATTCTTTCATCAATCTCATATCCATAGCACTCCGGTATGTAACCTATCCTTAACGTTTCATGAACGTATCTTACTCCTATCGTTACATTTCGTTTTGTGCATCCTTCTGGTATCCTATCTCAAACATATCCTTAAACACATCGTACCACAATTATTATCATACAATTCACATATTATAACATAACATAAACATAATATAAGCATATTGATTCACAAATAATTCACACATATCAGTATATATGACACGTGTATAACCACATGTACGTGTCAACATCAAATATAACCATAACGGTAGTAAGGCCACTTACCTGGCTAGCTTAAGTCGTTGTCATGAATATATCTTTAATGAAAGTTTGATTCCGTCATTTGAAATCCGAGTCAACCTATGTGAGCCCATGACATCAGTTTCACTAAATATCTTATTTTCTATTACCGTTGTACTAGACTATATTGTTTACCAAATCTTTCCTCAAATTTTCCTCCTCACTTCGTAAATAGATTTTCATTCTCTAAACAGATATTCCTACTCAGTATTTATGTTCTAAACAGATATTATTGTCCAATTTTAATTGTTTGCCTAATCTTACAGATTTATATAACTACCAACAAAAATCTAATTAATTGGATATGGTAATATGAGATTTGATTATTACATGATCTACTAAAATATTGGATAAAGAAAGAAGATATATTCTACTTTCTTATACAGATAACTATAAAAGTAAATGAAATATGAGTTAGGATTTTACCATAATAACATACCAAAATCTCTAAATTTGCCACATGCAAAAACCATTTTACTCTTACTCAACTGACAATGGTTGTTTTTCTGTTTCTGTTTGCAGTAAATGTTACTGGTTGATGAGAGATAATTGTGGGAAGAGATGAGAGGTTAGGGGAGAGAAATTGGGAAAAATTTTGTTTATTTATTTATTATTATTTAACTATTTTTATTTGTTTATTTCTTTATTTATTTATTTTTTCTTTATTATTATTATTTTTTTCTATTACAACTAAATATAATAATATCATACGTTTATATGTCTGGTCTAGAGACTCGTAAATTTATTTTTTTAATTCACGAGCGGTTACTTTTATTTCATTTTTGTATAATAAAGGTAAGATATGAAGATTTCAACTCGTATCATTATTTTTTTTATTTTTTACTTTTATCTATTTAATTTATTAATTGGGCTTATAAGTCAGACAAAATACTAAATTATTCTTCTCTTTATATAATCCAAAATAGATTGTCTCCTGAGAATGTTGCTTAATCAACAACCTTTAAATGGTGTGAAAGTTATATATTTATAATCAAATAAATTACAAAGATACGGAAAGAGTAATAAATGAAAATAACAATAAATGTAAAGATACATATATGGTGGTAAGAGTCAAATATCTAGATATTTACTTTATAATAAAATATTAAATATGATATATATATTTATGATAAACTATAATTTAATACTAAATATCTTTAATATCTCGTCTTCTACAACAACTAACTTATTGGAATTTATGCCCTAAAAACTTGTAATTAATTATTTTAATAATGATTGTAATTATTTTATCTGTAATTTAATATTATCCATGGTATGAAAATTTTATGTTATTAATATAATTTTGAGTAATACGTGGTTGACAGTCACATGGTCAATAGTATATGAAAAAAGTTGGGTGGCTTATTCGTTTTATCTTAGTAACACTGTTGATACGACCTACTTTGTAATTATTACAAATAATTGGGTTGAAATGATTCATGTCGAGAGATTATATAGAGTGAATTATTTTAAAATTTTGAAAATTAAAAAAACAATATATATAGAAATGTAGATTTGAAAGAAAATATATTTTTGACTAATTAAATTATTTTTAAGTAATTAACAATGATTTTTTTAATAAGAATAAATTAATACTTGTTTTGGAGATAGAAAAAAATGAGAATTATTCCATTGTAAAAATATATGTATATATTTAAAATAATATCTTAATTTTAAAACAAGGCCCATTTCATTCAGCCCACTTATGGTACGGGCTTGGCTCAATTGGAGTTATTTTATAAAATAAATAAATAAATAAATAAGTCGTTATTTTAGTTATAGGGGCTATTTTCGTCATTATGGTTAAATTAGATATATTTCACCACCACTTGAAGGTTTTCTTCGATTTCTGTTTGCTCCCACTCCCAACTCGTTCGCCTTCCACCCCTTTCTCCTTACGACTGCGAACATCCTTTAGCTTTTGAGCATCCTTCCGTCTCACACTTTCATCGATCTTTAAGGTCGATCTCTTATCTCTGGCCGATGAACTGGATGATTCTATGTTACTTGTGAACGAATCGAGGTGTTCCCTTGGAGGTGCGATGTCTTCTTCAATTGATCGGATCAGTTTCGTGAGTCTACTCGACTTGGAGCCTTGTTTCTCTTTCTCTTCATCGTTCCATATTGCCGTTATGAAGGCCTGGTCGATTTCGGGAAAGCTGCTGTAGTCTATGTCGTCTGTGGATTTCGTGGAACTCGATTTCGAGGATCGAGACATTGCTATTGAAAATAGGGCTTCGACGATGGAATGGTGAAGAGATGAGTGTAGTAGGAACAACGAACGATGATGTCAAGGCAAGTTCGATTCTATTGCTTTGTTTTCGATTATGAAATATGAATCGCCATTAAATAGATTAGACTCGGATCCTTTTGTCTCTCTCGAAATTAATGAGAATCAATAGATAGACATGTTTAAGCATTGAAATTGATTCTTAAAACAAATTTCGACACCGAATGCTTGCAAATGATAACTCCTCAGTCCGATGTTAATTTTCGTCTTCATTACTCGTTTGTGCATGTTTTTCGGATCTATTAGTCATATCTATTGGCCTGATAAGAGTATCAATAGAACGAAATTCCGCAGTCGCAAGTTGATTTCGTTATTTGTTTAAAAGACGTGCTTCTGTCTCATAATTGCAATTTACACTACTGTTGAGCACAAGCTTCAGAATTCAACGCAAGTGCAGGAACACATTAGAAATTGAATGTGAAAGCTGAGGCCACAAAAAAGAAATAGCCATTGAAATTTCCAGAGCACGCTTCTGNTTTGATTCCGTCCTTTGAAATTCGAGTCAATCTATGTGAGCCCATGACATCAGTTTCAAGTTTGANGGATACAATCTCTTTTTAAAAAAAACCATATATGTGATTTGCATGATTACATTAAGGGATAAAATTTTCATTTCATAAGTTGTGTCACGACCCAAAATTTTCTACTTAATTTAAGGTCGCTATTGTATACGTACTATAAACATTGAATGCGGAAGACTTTATTTAAATTCCATAGAACATAACTTTTATCTTAAAATACAGTCATGGACTTACGTGTTTCAAAAACATATTTAAAACGGCNATTTTCACTTAATATCTTATTTTTTATTATTGTTGGGGGACAAAATTTAATAGAGTTTGTTGTCCCCTGATATTTTGGATTTTATTTTTAAATTTTGTTTACCAAATCTTTCCTCAATCTTCCTTTCTCACTTTGTATAAATAGACTTTCATAATAGACATTCCTCCTCAGTATTTATTTTCTAAACTGATATTATTGTCCAATTTTAATTGTTTGCCTAATCTTACAGATNACAACAATCACATGCAAATGAGACCTATCTTTCAATTTGTCTTCCTACAGTGCTGTTCGTAATTTGGACGTGTACCATATACTCTACACACAGTCCATACANCATTTGATTAATTGGATACGAATATGAGATTTGATTATTACATGATCCAGTAAAATATTGGATAAAGGAAAGGAGATCTATCCTATTTGTTTGATTATTACATGATCCAGTAAAATATTGGANACAAACATAACGATTGTTGTCCTGCCATTGAATGTATGCGTCCGTACCCTCGTGATGAAATATGGGTATCCCCCAAATGCATGAGCACACATAATGCATGANCTTATACAGATAACTATAAAGGAAAAGAAAATCTGAGATGAGATTTTACTATACTAATCTACCAAAATCTCTAAATCTGTCCAGTCATTTTACTCTTACTCAACTGACAATTGTTATTTTTCTGTTTCTTTTTAAGTAACTGATGATTGAGGAGAAATAACTTTGGGAAAGGATGAGAGGTTAGTGAAGAGAAGTGGAGAAAATTTTTATTTATTTATTATTATTATTGTTATGTAACTATTTTTTTTATAATTATTTTTATTTGTTTATTTTTTTCCTTTTTAATTATTATTATTATTATTATTTTACTATTATAACTAAATATAATAATATCATAATTTTATACGTTTTGTCAAGAGACTCATAAATTTATTTTTTAAATTCACGAGTTGTTACTTTTATTTCATTTTTTTTATAATAAAGGTAAGATATGAAGATTTTAACTCGTATCGTTATTTTTTTTATTTTTACTTTTATCCATTTAATTTATTAATTGGGCTTATAAGTCTGGACAAAATACTAAATTATTCTTCTCTTTATATAATCCAAAATAGATTGTCTGCTGAGAATGTTACTTAATCAACTACGTTTAAATGGTGTGAAAGTTATATATTTATAATAAAATAAATTACAAGGATATGAAAGAGTAATAAATGAAAATAACAATAAATGAAAAGATACCATATGGGGTAAGAGTCAAACATCTAGATGTTTGTCTTATAATAAAATATCAAAAATGATATATATGATAAACTATAATTTAATACTAAATATTTTTAACGTCTCCTCTTCTCCAACAACTAACTTGTTTGGATTTATGTCCTACAAACAAGTAATTAATTATTTTAATAAAGAGAACAATTTGCTGGGATTTATGCCCTAAAAGCTTGTAATGAATTATTTTAATAAAGATTGTGATTATTTTATTTGTAATTTAATATTAATAATGTATAAAAATTTAAGGTTATTAATGTAATTTTGAGTAATACGTGGTTGACAATCAAGGGGTCTATACTATATGAAAAAGTTGGGTATCTTATCCGTTTTATCTTATTAACATCGTTGATACGACCTACTTTATAATTATTACAAATAATTGGGTTGAAATGATTTATGTGGAGACATTATATACCTAAATTATTTTTTTTAATAAGAATAAATTAATACTTGTTTTACAGCAAAAATAAGACAAGGAGATAAGTTGTTATTTTAGTTACAGGGCTATTTTCGTCATTACGGTTAATTAGATATATTTCACCACCACTTGAAGGCTTTCTTTGATTTCTGTTTGCTCCCACTCCCAACTCCTTCTTCCACCCCTTTCTCCTTACGACTGCGAACATCCTTTAGCTTTTGAGCATCCATCCGTCTCACACTTTCATCGATCTTCAAGGTCGATCTCTTATCTCTAGTCGATGAACTGGATGATTCTATATTACTTGTGAACGAATCAAGGTATTCTCTTGGAGGTGCGATGTCTTCTTCAATTGATCGGATCAGTTTCGTGAGTCTACTTGACTTGGTGCCTTGTTTCTCTTTCTCTTCATCGTTCCATATTGCCGTGATGAAGGCCTGGTCGATTTCGGGAAAGCTGTTGTAGTCTATGTCGTCTGTGGATTTGGTGGAACTCGATTTCGAGGATCGAGACATTGCTATTGAAAATAGGGCTTCGACGATGGAATGGTGAAGAGATGAGTGTAGGAGGAACAACGAACGATGATGTCAAGGCAAGTTCGATTCTATTGCTTTGTTTTCGATTATGAAATATGAATCGCCATTAAATAGATTAGACTCGGATCCTTTTGTCTCTCTCGAAATTAATGAGAATCAATAGATAGACATGTTTAAGCATTGAAATTGATTCTTAAAACAAATTTCGACACCGAATGCTTGCAAATGATAACTCCTCAGTCCGATGTTAATTTTCGTCTTCATTACTCGTTTGTGCATGTTTTTCGGATCTATTAGTCATATCTATGTAGTCTATGTCGTCTGTGGATTTGGTGGAACTCGATTTCGAGGATCGAGACATTGCTATTGAAAATAGGGCTTCGACGATGGAATGGTGAAGAGATGAGTGTAGGAGGAACAACGAACGATGATGTCAAGGCAAGTTCGATTCTATTGCTTTGTTTTCGATTATGAAATATGAATCGCCATTAAATAGATTAGACTCGGATCCTTTTGTCTCTCTCGAAATTAATGAGAATCAATAGATAGACATGTTTAAGCATTGAAATTGATTCTTAAAACAAATTTCGACACCGAATGCTTGCAAATGATAACTCCTCAGTCCGATGTTAATTTTCGTCTTCATTACTCGTTTGTGCATGTTTTTCGGATCTATTAGTCATATCCGTTGGCCTGATAAGAGTGTCAATAGAACGGAATTCCACAGTCGCAAGTTGATTTCGTTATTCGTTTACAAGACGTGCTTCTGTCTCATAATTACAATTTACACTACTGAGATGAAGCTTGTGGATGATATGTTCATGAGCACAAGCTTCAGAATTCAACACAAGTGCAGGAACACGTTAGAAATTGAATGTGGAAGTTAAGGCCACAAAAAAGAAATAGCCATTGAAATTTTCAGAGCAGGCTTCTGATTCGTAAGTATCACTTGCTTATATTTTTGGATACAATCTCTTTTAAAAAAAACCATATATGTGATTTGCATGATTACATTCACAAATTAAATTTTCATTTCACAAGTTCCAAATGGATATTTATACAAAATATATATATATATATATATATATATATATATATATATATATATATATATATATATATATCTCAAGGCAATATCGACCAAATACTAATTAGAAATGTAAAGATAGTAAAAAAAAAAAAAGTGTAAAGATATCGACCATACTTTCTTTCGACTCTTTTAACCCTAGTCTCTCAAGAGGGATAGATTCGAACTACTAATTTGGAATTGAACAACTTTACCAGAGATAACACCATAGTTCAAAACATTTTTGCAAACTAGAGAGAGAAAATAATAATAATAATAAGTAAATAATAATAAATAAATAAATTATCGACTCCCTCTCCACCTCCCACAAATGTGTCCTCAACACCTCCTACAACTGTAAAATGATTTGCAAAAAAGAAACTAAACAGAAACAAAAAAAAATGACAGGTTGGGAAGGGAAAATCAAAGAAAGAAACAAAGGAAAGATAACAGATCTTGGGAGAGAAAAATTGGAGAAAGAAACAAAGGAAAGATAGCAGATTTTGGGAGAGAAAAATTGAGGATGGTCTTCCCTTGCAGATTTGATAGGAAGGGAAATAGATATATGTAAGTTAGATCTCATTTTCTTCTATCTTTTAGAAGAGATAGAAAAGTTATCTTATATGTATTTTTCAATTATCTAGATTTTTTGATATCTAGTGGAAAATCAAAATTGATTGAAAATAGCTCTGTGAATTGCATCTAAATTCATCATCATTTTTAGAAAGGGAAGAAAATCATAATTGATTGATGCATAAACAGTTTTACTCCAAGAAAAAATTAGAATAGATAGAAAATAACTTCTTTGATTGGATAGTCAGACAGAGAAAAAATAGACTTAGATTGAAAATGGCTTCAGTGATAGTGGAAGAGAGAAGAGAAACAAAGTGGTTCAGCATAGAGAAAGAAAATGGAAAATGTGAAAAATTATTATTATTTGTACCCAGACAATATAATATTATAACAAACCATAGTTTGATGGAATGATTCAAACAACATAAAATAATATTGACATATTTTCAATTTAAGTTTTACTCCCCAACAAAAATTTAGAAATAATGAAACGTGGAATTCGATTTTTACTAAGACCGTTTTAGAGTTGTATTTCACATTGTTAATTGGATTATTAATTAAAATGTGAAATACTAACGAACGGTGAGATATGAAGCGAACTCCAGCAATCTTTGGAGCAGCTCTCGAGGAACGGGAGCTTACGTTAATTAAATTAGGGAATACTTCGGCTAAGACCAACCAGGTAAGTGGCCTTACGATAGGATAGGCTAAAGATTATTTGAATTATGATGATGTATGAGTATGACGTTGTGTTGTGATGTCTTTTAAATGTACGTTATTTATGTTTTAATGCACTTAATGGCTTCTATGATGAGTATGATGTATGCATGACGATGTTATTAACAAGATGATGTTTTCCATGTTGAACATGTCTTATGATGTTGTTTGTCATATTGCATTATATCGTTAGATCGACATAGGACACAACCCTAAGAGTATGAAAATGATATTAATGTAAATATCCACGAGCACGTGCTACATAGTGTAACCAAGAGATGAGACTAGAGGTTTGTGTCAGAAGAGATGTATAATTGGACTTAGAGGGACCTCATGCATATTGTATGTTCATAAGCATAGGGCTACTTCCCCTAGAGATGATGAGTGCGGACGCGCACCGTATGATGAGCACGTATGCGCAAAGGTGCGAATGCACATAGATGAGGGTGTTCATGAGGTGCATGACACTATGGGGTTCCGCTGACCTCCGAACGTCTCTACAGATTAGCTTGACCAGAGGGTCCAAGGGGTGTGCAAGCACCCTGGGATTCACACTCGCACGTGTGAGTCGTGTGTAGGGAAATACTACACATCCAATTTGTTCGAGACTGGAGGCCACCATTAAGATGATTAGAGATAGGTCCCTAATTCATGATTGCATGTGTTTGCATTAGCATGACCCCTATAGTGGGGTCACTTACGGAGTATTTCTTCGAAATACTTAGGCCGTGTGCCATATTGTTTTTCAGGTAAAGGCAAGGCTCCCATGTACGGTTGACGGATGCGTCATGATCAGAGACTGTGCCATATAGTTGCATATTTAAAATTCCTAGACTTTGTTAGGATAGGGTGCTTGCATTTCATTTATTTAAATTATTTAATTTGTAATTGTTTTTATCTTATTTTAAACTCCAATATGATGTTTGAAACACGAAAGTTCGACGGTGTTTTCTAATGTTTTAACGTAGTCTGAAGGTTAAAATTTTTCCGATAATAAAGATGAACATTTTTTATAGTTATATTCTACATTAGATATGAACATGAGACGTTAGTGGCTACTCTAGATATATGTTGCTTAATTAACCACGTTTAAACGATGTGAAAGTTATATATTTATAATAAAATAAATTACAAAGATACAGAAGGAGTAATAAATGAAAATAACAATAAATGAAAAGATACTATACGGTGTTAAGAGTTAAATATCTAGATATTTGTCTTATAATAAAATATCAAATATAATATATATGATAAACTATAATTTAATATTAAATATCTTTAATGTCTCCTCTTCTCCAACAACCGTTGGGATTTATGCACTAAAAACTTGTAATTTAATATTATCCATGGTATGAAAATTGAAGGTTATTAATGTAATTTTGAGTAATACGTGGTTGACAGCCATAGGGTCTAGTATATGAAAAAAGTTGGATGTCTTATTCGTTTTATCGTGTGGTAACACTGTTAATACGACCCAAACTGTTACAAATAATTTGGTTCAAATGATTTATGTGGAGACATTATATACAATGAATTTGTATGAGACTGAACTACGAAATATTTAATATCTCTTTCTAAATCTATTAATTGAGAACATTAATATTTCATTCCATGGGACTTGATCTTATAAAAAAATACATACTAAAAATAATAATATTACGCGAGTAGGAGGGCTATAATTATTTTTAAATTTTAAAAATTAAAATAACAATACATAGGGGTGTAGATTTGAAAGAAAATATATTTTTAACTAATTAAATTATTTTCAAGTAATTAACAATATTTTTTTTAATAAAAATAAATTAATACTTGTTTTACAACCAAAATAAGACAAGGAGATAGAAAAAAATGAGAATTATTTATATATATTTAAAATAATATCTTAATTTTTAAACAAGGCCCATTTCATTGAGCCCACTTATGGTACGGGCTTGGCCCAATTGAAGTTATGTTATAAAACAAATAAATAAATAAGTTGTTATTTTAGTTATAGGGGCTATTTTCGTCATTAGGGTTAAATTAGATATATTTCACCACCACTTGAAGGCTTTCTTCGATTTCTGTTTGCTCCCACTCCCAACTCCTTCGCCTTCCACCCCTTTTTCCTTACGACTGCGAACATCCTTTAGCTTTTGAGCATCCATCCGTCTCACATTTTCACCGATCTTCAAGGTTGATCTGTTATCTCTCGTCGATGAACTGGATGATTCTACGTTACTTGTGAACGAATCAAAGTGTTCCCTTGAAGGTGCGATGTCTTCTTCAATTGATCGGATCAGTTTCGTGAGTCTACTCGACTTGGTGCCTTGTTTCTCTTTCTCTTCATCGTTCCATATTGCCGTGATGAAGGCTTGGTCGATTTCGGGAAAGCTGCTGTAGTCTATGTCGTCTGTGGATTTGGTGGAACTCGATTTCGAGGATCGAGACATTGCTATTGAAAATAGGGCTTCAACGATGGAATGGTGAAGAGATGAGTGTAGGAGGAACAACGAACGATGATGTCAAGGCAAGTTCGATTCTATTGCTTTGTTTTCGATTATGAAATATGAATCGCCATTAAATAGATTAGACTCGGATCCTTTTGTCTCTCTCTCGAAATTAATGAGAATCAATAGATAGACATGTTTAAGCATTGAAATTGATTCTTAAAACAAATTTCGACACCGAATGCTTGCAAATGATAACTCCTCAGTCCGATGTTAATTTTCGTCTTCATTACTCGTTTGTGCATGTTTTTCGGATCTATTAGTCATATCTATTGGCCTGATAAGAGTATAATAGAACGGAATTCCGCAGTCGCAAGTTGATTTCATTATTTGTTTAAAAGACGTGCTTCTGTCTCAGAATTGCAATTTACACTACGGAGATGCACTCTGCAGATGATATGTTCAGGATTGTATTCTCAAATTTTATATTAAAGAATAATTTTTTTCAACCCTTTATCTCATTTAACATGATTTCATTAATAGCTTTAGAGTAAATTTTAAAAACATACGAGATTGAAAATGTAAATTATATATATATATAAAAAAAATAACGCGTCGTATTTATCACTTCCAATGGAATAAAAAGAGAGGTGGGAGGAAATAGCTAGACGAGGTAAATTCATATAGACAATATTTTACTACGGACCGTGACTAATGAGAACACACGAATGCACAAATTAATTTAAATATGAAGTAGAGAAAATCCTTTAATTCTAATAAAGTTTTTCAATGACAAACAGACAGAACACTTAACCGTTTGGAAATAAGTTTCGAATGCAAATATAAAATAAAGACTGGACTGACGCCCCGGGACAACCCATTCCTCTGTGACAATCTCCGTCTCCATCACGCCCGCCCTTGACCGAGGCCTCGGGCTCCTGAAAAAGGAAAATATAGCAAGGATGAGTATAAAAAATTATACTCAGTAAGCCACCTACTTGTAGGCTCTTTTCGCAACCTAACTTAACAGGTTCCCACGGTCTCCTAATTCGAGCTTGCCCCTTGGGTTTCGTCGGTTCGTCGTCCTTTCATTAAACACCTAGAGGTTCCTTACGCCAAGCTGATATGGTCGATATCTCTCTATGAGGCGCTACCTCTACATGGCTATTTGGTACTATATGGTATCTAGCCTAGAGGTGTGCTGAATACCCCTAAGCCCATATAGTCTCCCTATGGGGGGAGGGGCGCGACCGAACTCGTTCCCATGCAGTCGGGCTATACGACGTAGGGACACATTTTCCATGCGAAATGGCTAAGAACAGTAAGGACTGGTCAGAAACCCTTGGTCCTCCCATGAAGCTATACATACCATTCTTACACTAACAATTGGTCAGAAACCCTTGGTCCTCCCATGAAGCTATACATACCATTCTTACACTAACAATCTATGAATACTCCTGAGGTACTTTGTTGTCGTGGTAATCCGCAAGTTCCTAGGGGAAGGTTAAGTCTGGCTAGAGCGACTTATCGCTCCTAACACTAATTCCATAGGCTTATCATAGAAATGGGCCCCAGCAAATAACAGAGTGTGCATGCAATCGTCTTCTAACATCATAATATATAATTCCTGCAAACTAGGCACGCCGGCTCACGGGGCGATGGCCTCCATCAAGCACCCAGAACACGAAGTTCGCGCTCAGTGGGACAAACTCATTCATCAAGCACCCGGAACGCGGAATACACAATTCCAACATAAATTAAACACATGCATACGTACAAAGCATACAATCAACACTCAAATAATTCATCCAGTACACTCATAACAATCAATCTGACTAATCTCATTCATGGAGAGCTAATCTAAGGCAAAGGTATTAGCATACATGCAATCCAAGCGAATCCTACAAGTATTTCTTCCTAAATACCGGGTAGTGACTTGTCTGGTTGACGCATGCCTTTTCGCTAGCGTTTCTATGCCCGTAAGGTGTCCAAAAATACTGATTTCCTTAGATTAGGTCTCGATTCACATAAAAACAGTATTAGAACTGGAACTGGGACAACAATCGGGCAAACAGAGGGCAAACGGGCCAAAACGGTCGTTTCACGCGCGCTCATGCGCCAACAGTGCGCTGACCACGCGTGTGGAAGTGCGCCAGTCGCAGGCCACACGCGCGGCAGCTCTTGCGCAGTCACGGATCGGTCGGTCCGGTTTAGCTCAGCTCGGCTCAGGCTAGCGGTTCAGCTCGGGCTTTGCAGGCAACATGTGTCGTCGTCTCACTGGAGCTGCGTTGCTCCAGCCGACGATTGACGCGTGTCTAGTGTCACGGTCATGCCTGTCCAGGGCCTGTTGCCCATGGAATCTCGCTTCTGGAAAATTCAACAAAAGGCATTGGGTACGCTGTTATACTATTACATTCCACCCATAAACAGATGGTCAAACAGAAATGCTCAAGCAAATATTGGAAGACATGGTGAGGGTATATGTGATGGATTTTGCAGGAAGCTGGGATAAGTACCTACACCTTATGAAATTAGCTTATAATAATACTTGCCAAGCCACCATACAAATGGCCACATACGAGGTGCTTTATGGACGAAGATTTCAATCCCCTATCTTTTCGGTAGAAGGGGGCAAACGACAACTATTGGGCCAGGGCTGGTGCAAATTACCAACGCCGCAGTCCAGAAGATTAAAGCTAGGATACAAACCGCATAAAGCCGAGAGAAAAGCTATGCAGACCTAAGGCGCAAGGACATGGAATTGTAGGTAGGGGATCATATATTCCTAATGGTAGCACCCCATGAGAGGGGTGCTCAGGTAGGGTAAAAAGGGGAAGCTAAGCCCTAGGTTTATCCGTCCCTTTGAGATATTAGAAAGGATTGGATCTGTGGCCTATAGAATCGGGCAATGCCCAAACTTGTCTGCAGTACATAATATCTTTCTTGTATCCATACTACGGAAGTATATCCTAGATCGTTCGCACGTA
>NC_036639.1:3916460-3923150 GCF_002806865.2 Cucurbita pepo subsp. pepo | reverse complement strand
TTCCCCCAATTCAATCAGCCATTGAAGAACTTCAAGAAAAACTTGAAAATCCAATCCGAGGATACATGATGATTCGTCGAGCAAGAATGATTCCAATCAGTTTCTGCACCTCCAAGGAATGCTTCCATAGAAGACCACGAAGAAAAATAACCTCGAGAGCGTGTCGAATTGAAGGAAATAGGTTTCGAAATTAAATTGGGGATAAGAGTCGAATTCCTATCTACGATCTCTTTTCCTTCAAATTAAGGATTCCGCTAGCTTCAGAGGAAGAAGTTGAGTAAACTTGATGAAGGAATCGAGAGATGAAACATCGTAGGACAAGCTACCTAAGAGATCGAAAATCTAGCGTTTCGAGTGAGTTGCATACCGAGAACGATTATTGGAAATTAAGGTCTTACACTCAAAGACGTTCCTCAAAACAAATTCCTTTAGCATGAAGAAAGGATATGGAAGAGGTTCAATGAAGAAATAGGGCCTTCAAACCCCTTATAATCGGCTACCCAATAAGAAATCCTTTGTTTTATCTCCAGCGACAAATCAGATTTTTGATGAACTTTGGAAGTGAATATCTTAGGCTACGATCCACGAGAAGGTATCAAATCAAATCCCTAGCCCTTCCTTGTAATACCCATCTTTAAGTTTCACGAAGAAATCGAGGAGAGAAACGCCGTAAATGTGGCTGTACAGGCCGAGTTTCAGATGGCGGCAATGCGAAAAATGCACATCTTCTTCCTGTTCAGAGGAAGAAAACGATGATATGGCCAGTTCAACTGAACCGTCCAAGTCAACTAAAAATTTGACCTTTTCTCGGGTTTTCTCAATTTTAACCCCATTCTAGACCGATTCTCATAGAAAATCTTATGGTTTCTGAAACTAGACACAATAAGGAGTACGTGGAAGGAAATTTGAAGTAATTCAGATACTGGAAGCTCAAGAATGGACGTCCCAAACGTCGATGACGAGGCAAGTAGCAACCTTGAACTTTTTGTTAAGAAATACTTGTAGAAATTGCTTGGATTTTCATATGAACCCTAAACCAAGTATGAATTAAGGATATATGAAAGAAAAATCCAAAGAACCGTGAGTTAAGACCTTGAACCGATCAAATAGCTCGAGATTTAAATACCGTTAAAATAACCCACTATATGAGCTCGCTGCATATCAAATTTTAATACTGCATATTATATTATGTTGAGGTTAGATATGAAATTTGGTGGTCATTGGATAACGATAAGTAGGTAAACCAAGAAACAATGTAAAATGACCATAATGCCTCTAAGGTAATTTACCTTCGGTTCATGACCTAGATGACCTTCAAATGCTATGAAATTCATAAGTAAATCTTATTTTATTAAATGTTATATGAATCCTTATCCCAAGAGGTTATATAAGGTAATGAAGGTTGAGAGTTATTGGAAAACTTTAGTTAGCGAAACCAAGATATGGGAGAAAATGCTCATCACGATCCATATGACCTTTGCCATGAAGCACGATGTTTATAAGTTTTGTAGTCAATGTTGCCAATGTTTGCTGCACACAAAAAATGATAGGGATGTTAAATTTTTAAGTCACTTTTGGAAAGTATGGTGGATAAATTGGGTACCAAATTATTGTTTTCAACTACATGTCATCCTCAGACTTATGAGCAAACTGAGGTAGTTAATAAAATATCAGCAGCATTGCTTAGGGCTATTATTTATAAGAATATTAAGTCATAAATTGGGTAACAAATTATTGTTTTCAACTACATGTCATCTTCATATTAATGAGCAAACTGAGGTGTAATAGAACATTAGGAGCATTGCTTAAGGCTATTATTTGTAAGAATATTAAGTCCTGGGACGAATGTTTGCCACTCATTGTTCTCTTTTTGAAGTTGCTTACGGATTTAATCCACTTACGTGTCTTGATTTGCTTTCTATTCATTCTAATATTTTTGTGAGTAAAGCAGCCCCAAGTAAAGCAAATGGGATCAAAACATTGCATAAAGAGGGGAAGGAGACAATTGAGAAACAAAATTTCAATGTTGCTTCAAGAATTAACAAATGATGGAATGAAATCATTTTTCAAACCAGTAACTAGGTTTGGATACATTTTCGCAAGGAGTGATTCTCATCTCAAAGGAAGAAAAAGTTACATTCAAGAGGGGATGACCCTTATCAAGTCCTTCAAAGAATTAATAACAATGCATATAAAATGATCTTCCAGGAGAATTTTAAGCACATTCTACTTTCAATGTTGCTGACTTGAATCCTTTTGATGTAGGTAATGATTTTCTGATTCGAGGACGAATCCTTTTGAAGAGGGGGAAGATGATAAGGATCACGGTGTTCCAAATGTTCCAACTGGACCTATTACACGATCCAAGGCCAAGAATATTCAACAAGCATTCATTCTTCATCTACAAAATTGGATAGGCTCCGTTCAACTATTATTTCATGTGTTACAAGCTTATTAGATTAAGGAAGAACCATTTGGAGCTTTAGAAGTGAATATTTACACAGTTGAAGGAGCAAATGAAGTTGCAAGCATCATTACATGAGTTGTTATAAAAATTTATTTATTTTTAATTTCATAAAGTTTGTAATGGTAGAATTGTCAAATTGACTTCAGTTTTTTTTTTTTAATTTTTTTTATTATTTTATTATTTTTTATTTTTTTTTTTTAGATTTAATGGGATCGAGATTAAATCCCAGCCACTAACTTCTTTTGTGGGAGACTATAAATACCCACAAATTATTAGGTAAAAATTAGATTTGTGATGAATGAAATTGATCTCTCAAGTTGAGAAGTTCCCCTTCGAAATTCGAGCATCATCTATGCAAATTTCATGCCAGTCTTGTGGTAAAATTGCGTGTGAGCCATGTGTCATGGTCATGCTCGTCCAGCGCATGTTGCCCATGGCTGCATGCCCATGACAAGCCAACCCTTGTCATGTCTTTTCATTCTAGTGTTTTTCCTTTTGTAATTCTAGGGCGTATGACGCCTCAAAAATATCATGTCTAGGCCTGCCAGACTTAAAATGGCTCAGAATGTACTATAAGGGGATATGACTAGTTGTCAACTTCTCCCTACCCAAGGTTATATATGCTAAGCCGTTGTTATCTTTCTTTTGCTTGCTTATATAACGTCTCTTTCCAAAATCTCTCTTTCTAAAATCTCTCTCTCTCCTCGTTTTCTAAAACCTTCTTTTAAAACCGAGGCTAGAGGCTCGATCATACGTCGCTTGGCCGTAGGCGACGCGAGAACAAATTGGCTTAAGCTCACTTGTCGCTGGAAAGTGAGTGCCGCACAATCGCTAGTCCGCTGCCTTCGAAAGCGCGATTGTGTCAAGTGGTATCAGAGCTTTGTTAGCTCCGTAACATCAAAAAGACCGAGATCATGTCGACGACAAAGTCGACACCGAAAGCACAAGCCGACCGGCTTTCGCTAATAGAGGAGGAAATGTTGTTCCTCAAAGAAGTCCCTGACACTCTTCGGTTCCTAGAAAAGCGGGTGACCGAACTGAGTGAGAAAGTCGTAGAAGTTGACGCAATGGGCAACCGCCTGGATGGGTTGCCAATCGCAGAACTGATGTTTCGAGTGACTTCGCTCGAAGAAAGAGTTGCTCCTACGAGCAGCCCAAAACCGTCTGGTAGTCCGGATAGCTCTGTCGCACATAAAGAGGGACGTGGCGAAGAGTTCGACGTTCTACAAAATATAATGACGAGTTTGTTCAATGGATTAGCTGATGAATTCAGAACAACAATCGACGACCTCCAAGAAAGGATGGTCGCCATGAGCACTCGAATTGAAGTGACCATGAAAGCCGTGGAGGGTGTCACGGCTGGGCAAACTAATACAGGATCCAACAAACTAAGATTCCCAGACCCTAGAGCCTTCAAAGGGAATCAGGTCACCAAAGAGTTGGAAAACTTCATCTTTGATGTCGAACAGTACTTCAAAGCCACGACCGCTTGTACCGACGACAAGAAGGTGACTGTAGCCACGATGTATCTCATAGACAACGCCAAACTGTGGTGGCGTACGAAGGTGCAAGACATCAAGGATGAATTGTGCACCATCGACTCATGGGAGGACCTCAAGAGAGAGCTGAGGGAACAATTCCTCCCCAAAAACGCAGGACATATAACAATGGAGAAAATAGTAGCCCTGAAACACACTGGAAACATACGGAACTTTGTCAGACAGTTCTCAACCCTGAAGCTAGATATCAGGGGCACAACAGAGAAGGACAAGGTGTTCTTCTTTATAAATGGGCTACAGCCATGGGCCAAAACAAAGATACATGAGAACAGGGTCCAAACCCTAGCTGTCGCAATGGCCTACGCCGAGAGACTCCTAGACTGTGGGAACGAAGCAGGATCCCAAAGAAGAACGACACCGGCCCCAAACACTGGGGGCAAAACATACAGGCCACCAGGTCATCGAAATGGAAGCCCCAATAGACCGAGTGGATGGACGGATAGACCTCCTTAGAACAATCAAGCGGGGACATCTCGAGGGCCTTACCATCAAAAGAACCACCCGACGATGCCTTTGCAATGCATGTTGTGTAAACGCCCCCACAAGTTATCCTACTGTCCTCATCGGGCCTCCCTCACTGCACTCCAAGTGTCCATTCAAGAGAGCAATGAGGCAAGGGTCGAGACTATGCTAGACAAGAAGGAAGATCACGACAACCCCCGAATGGGCGCACTCAAATTCTTGTCAGCCCTCCAACGGAAAGTCGAACCGAAGGAGATAATAGAGAAAGGGCTTATGTTCGTAGATGCCACCATAAACTCTCGACTGAGCAAGAGCACTCTAATAGACTCTGGAGCAACCCACAACTTCATTGCTGATCAAGAAGCCAGAAGATTGGGACTCACCGTAGGAAAGGACCCAGGGAAGATGAAAGCTGTCAACTCCGAGGCCTTGCCTATTGTGGGAGTTTCCAAAGGAGTCCCCTTCAAAATAGGGGATTGGACTGGAGAGCTAGACCTTGTCGTGGTTCGCATGGACGACTTCGATGTGGTACTTGGGATGGAGTTCCTCCTAGAACACAAAGTCATCCCAATGCCATTGGCAAAATGCTTGGTGATCACCGACCGTAACCCCACAGTAATACCTGCAAGCATCAAGCAACCAGGTAATCTTCGGATGATCTCGGCCATACAGCTGAAAAGGGGACTCGCACGAGAGGAACCTACCTTCATGGCCATACCACTGATAGAAGAGGCAACCACCGAAGAGACTGTCCCAGAGGAAATCAAGGATGTATTAGACAGCTATACCGACATAATGCCAGAGAGTCTACCACAAACACTACCACCTCGTCGAGGCATTGACCACGAAATCGAACTCCTCCCCGGGGTTAAGCCGCCCGCAAAGAATGCATACCGGATGGCTCCACCCGAGCTAGCCGAATTGAGGAAACAACTAGACGAGTTGCTGAAGGCGGGATTCATTCGCCCGGCAAAGGCCCCTTATGGAGCCCCCGTACTATTCCAGAAGAAGAAGGATGGGACGTTGCGTCTGTGCATAGACTATAGAGCCTTAAACAAGGTGACAGTACGCAACAAATATCCTCTGCCGATAATATCTGACTTGTTCGACCAACTTCACGGGGCCAAGTACTTCACGAAGTTGGATTTACGATCAGGGTATTATCAAGTACGTATTGCCGAAGGGGACGAACCCAAGACGACGTGCGTAACAAGATATGGGGCCTTTGAATTCCTGGTAATGCCCTTTGGCTTGACGAACGCCCCAGCTACTTTCTGCACGTTGATGAACCAGGTCTTCTACGAATACCTGGATCAGTTCGTCATAGTATACCTCGACGACATCGTTGTTTACAGCACGACCCTCGAGGAACACAAAGTGCACTTGAAGCTAGTGTTTGACAAGCTACGGCAGAACCAACTATACGTGAAGAAAGAGAAATGCGCATTCGCACAAACATGCATCAACTTCCTTGGACATGTCGACAGATGTGGACAAATTAGTATGGATAGCGACAAGATAAAAGCTATCCAAGAATGGAAAGTTCCTACTTCCGTATCTGAGTTGTGGTCCTTCTTAGGATTAGCCAACTACTATAGGCGGTTCGTCGAAGGGTTTTCACGACGAGCCACCCCATTGACAGAGCTGTTGAAGAAAGACCACCCTTAGTCGTGGTCGAATGATTGTCAAATGGCCTTTGAAAATCTAAAATCAACCATAACGAGGGGTCCTGTCCTCGGGTTGGTAGATGTCACAAAGCCATTTGAAATAGAAACCGATGCTTCTGACTTTGCTCTAGGTGGGGTCCTTATTCAAGAAGGCAACCCCATCGCTTACGAAAGTCGAAAGCTCAACGATGCCGAACGAAGATACACTGTCTCCGAGAAAGAAATGCTGGCTGTAGTCCATTTCCTTCGAGTCTGAAGACAGTATCACTTGGGATCACAGTTCGTAGTGAAGACGGATAACAGCGCCACTTGCCACTTTTTTGATCAACCAAAATTAACAGCGAAACAAGCCCGGTGGCAGGAGTCGTTGGCCGAATTCGACTTCAAGTTCAAACACAAAGCAGGAAAGAGTAATCAAGCAACCGACGTGCTGAGTCGGATGGGCGAACATGCGACCCTGTGCATGTTAGCCCATATTCATTCAAGTAAGATCGATGGATCGATGCGCAACATCATCAAGGAACATTTACACAAA
>NC_036639.1:3885187-3915577 GCF_002806865.2 Cucurbita pepo subsp. pepo | reverse complement strand
GGATATGACTAGTCGTCAACTTCTCCCTACCCAAGGTTATATATGCTAAGCCGTTGTTATCTTTCTCTTGCTTGCTTATATAACGTCTCTTTCTAAAATCTCTCTTTCAAAAATCTCGCTCTCTCCTCGTTTTCTAAAACCTTCTTTTAAAACCGAGGCTAGAGGCTCGACCGTACGTCGCTTGGCCGTAGGCGACGCAAGAACAAATTGGCTTAACTCACTTGTCGCTGGAAAGTGAGTGCCGCACAATCGCTAGTCCGCTGCCTTCGAAAGTGCGATTGTGTCATCTAGCGCCTGTCGCGCCGCCCTCCACTGCTTGCCGGCCGACTCTTTTTTTTTTTCCATCTTTGTCCTCTGCAATCCGTAATGTAGAGTCCCATTTTCGGTTTTCATATCTTTTGATTCTTAGTTCGGATCGATATGATTTCTTCGACAAAGTTCTAAATCGTGTTACGGGCTACGTCCTGGTATTTTTTTCATAATTTTTTGCTTGACTACGGGACGAGTTAAGAGCGTCGAAATTTCGTTTATCGTTCTCGGACGATTCTCGGATCTCCGCCTTCGGGTTGAGATTTTGGCCAATCTTCTTCGCAGATCTGGTGTAGAGTTGTTCCCATGTGAATAAATCAACATTTTAGGACTCGATTCACTTAGGAAAATCTCAAATCTGAAAATGTCATCCAGAACCTTACCTCACGAATTGTTCTTGGATCTTGACGGAGCGTTGGCCTCGCTAGCCTATTGGTTCTTGTACAAGTCTCGTCTGAAGGTGGATTACGACAGTGGTCGGATGAACTTACCGCGATTCTATTTACTCTCGGTTTTCTCTCTAACTTTCTCTTTCTTTTGCAGGAGAATTGATGGGTTTTCCTCCCCTGACATTTTTGCCCCATTGTTGACTCAGTCCTTTTTTTTTTTTTTTTTTTTTTTTTTTTTTCTTCTTCGAGTTACATCTTATTTGTATTTTAATATTATTGATGGTATGAAAATTTAAAGTTATTAATGTAATTTTGAGTAATACATGGTTGACAGCCACAGGGTCTGTAGTATATGAAAAAAGTTAGGTGTCTTATTCGTTTTATCTTGTGATAACACTGTTAATACGACTCACTTTATAATTGTTACAAATAATTTGGTTGGAATGAATTATGTGGAGACATTATATACGATGAATTTGTATAAGACTGAACTACGAAATATTTAATATCTTTTATAAATCTATTAATTGAGAACATTAATATTTCGTTAAAAAAAAATACATACTAAAAATAATAATAATACGCGACTACCCAGGCTAAAGTTATATTTAAATTTTTTAAAATTAAAATAACAATATGTAGAGGGATAGATTTGAAAGAAAATATATTTTTGACTAATTAAATTATTTTCAGTTAATTAACAATATATTTTTTAATAAGAATAAATTAATACTTGTTTTACAGCAAAAATAAGTAATATATATATATATATATATATATATATTTAAAATAATATCTTAATTTTTAAACGAGGCCCATTTCATTCGGCCCACTTATGGTACGGGCTTGGCCCAATTGGAGTTATTTTATAAAATAAATAAATAAGTCGTTATTTTAGTTATAGGGCTAGTTTGGTCATTATGGTTAAATTAGATATGGTGCGTCTTATTTCACCACCACTTGAAGGCTTTCTTCGATTTGTGTTTGCTCCCACTCCCAACTCCTTCTTCCACCCCTTTCTCCTTAGGATTGCGAACATCCTTTAGCTTTTGAGCATCCATCCGTCTCCCAACTTCACCGATCTTCAAGGTCGATCTGTTATTTCTGGTCGATGAATTGGATGATTCTACGTTACTTGTGAACGAATTGAGGTGTTCCCTTGAAGGTGCGATGTCTTCTTCAATTGATCGGATCAGTTTCGTGAGTCTACTCGACTTGGTGCCTTGTTTCTCTTTCTCTTCATCGTTCCATATTGCCGTGATGAAGGCCTGGTCGATTTCGGGAAAGCTGCTGTAGTCTATGTCGTCTGTGGATTTGGTGGAACTCGATTTCGAGGATCGAGACATTGCTATTGAAAATAGGGCTTCGATGATGGAATGGTGAAGAGATGAGTGTAGGAGGAACAACGATGAATTTGTTTTCGTTTATGAAATATGAATCGCCAATAAATAGATTAGACTCGGATCCTTTTGTCTCTCTCGAAATTAATGAGAATCAATAGATAGACATGTTTAAGCATTGAAATTGATTCTTAAAACAAATTTCGACACCGAATGCTTGCAAATGATAACTCCTCAGTCCGATGTTAATTTTCGTCTTCATTACTCGTTTGTGCATGTTTTTCGGATCTATTAGTCATATCTATTGGCCTGATAAGAGTATCATATAAATAGTTATCTTCAATCTAGAAAGTTAATTTTTTTTTCGTTCTTCAAACCTTTGACACGCTCAAAATTCTCTTAGTTAACTTTATACATCATAACTGATATTACAGCCACCACATCAGTGTCGAATATCTTATCATTTTGTCTTGTTGCATGAAGATCATGTACGTTCCCTCTATTTGAATTTTGGCAACAAAAAGTTCGGCATCATCTCTGAAGGAGAAATTGATTAGCGCATTAGGCCAACGAAAAATTAGAGCAAATTGATTAGCACGTTTGGCCAAGGAACCTAATGTTATGCTCATGTACGAACTTGATGCTGAGATTGATTGGCACTTATTGGCTAAGGTCGATTAGACTATCACGATGAAGTAAACAAGATGAAAGTTGACAAGATCCTCAACCTACTCGAGGAGCTCGAGGCTGACCAAACTATCTTAGCTGTAAGACAACTCGAACTAGAAGAATGACATGATAGACTAATTAAGAAGGCTGACCAAAGGATTCATGTATAATATATTATTGGTCTATTTAAAAAATTTGTAAATTTAATAAACATAAAATTAAAACTTGTTGTGAAATTAGGGTTCATCTCACAATTGTTAAATTCAGTTGAAAGAGGTATAAAATATTTTAAAAATATATGTAAAAAGACACAAACATGATTTTCAGTTAATTTATCATAAATTTGGAGGAAACGAAATGGGATTCCGGTGTAGTAGGAGAAATACATTCTGATTCTGCCGCCCTACTGCACTGCCGACTGATCGATCGAGCTTTTGATATGTACTTTCTTCGCCCACATCGTTTTCTGGCAATCAATCTCACTCGTTGCCGACATTTCTCTTCTCCGATTGCTTCGCCTCCGCCGCCGTCCAGTTCGACAAAAGTTCCCTTGCTCTACAAACACGACTCTCCCGAAGGAAAGCATCCAACCAATGCCGAAACCACGGCTACCCTTCAGGTGCTTTCGTGGGGCAGAGGTTCCTCCGGCCAGCTCGGCGGTGGTACTGAGGAAATCCGTTTATATCCTTCCCCTGTGGCTAATTTAATTGTTCCTGATCTCCATACAATCGCTTTATCCCCGGGGCAGCTTCCGTCACGCTCCAGCGAGAATGGAGATTCTGGGGGTGAGGGTTCGTTCGAGGTCGGTATTTCTTGTGGGTTGTTTCATTCTTCTTTGCTTGTTAATGGGAATTGCTGGATTTGGGGTAAGGGCGACGGCGGCCGTCTCGGTTTCGGCGATGAACACCCTGTCTTTATTCCCACTTTGAATCCTCGCTTAGAGGGTGTTCGTGGCATTGCTCTTGGGGGTCTGCATTCAGTTGCGCTCAACTCGCTTGGGCAGGTTTTAACTTGGTCAGTATTGCAACCTGATACGTATTTTCAATTTTTCTAACGCTTTTAAGTTGGCTATTCAATTTGCTATTGAATCCCTTCTTGTGTGTAAGGATGACTCTGTTTCATGATTATTCTTAGCTCTTAATAAGATGATTTCGAAGTGTACAAGTTTACCTGAGAATTGCTTTATCATAATTTCAGGGGATGATTGACAGTGATTATAATGTTTGTTGTATTCAAAACCCCACTTTAAATCAATTTTTATGAAAAGAAAATCGCCTTTAAAAGTATAAAATTAATTACAAAGTTGATTTTGATCATTTTAAATCACTCTCAAACATGTTTTAACTCCAATGCATGCCTTCAGTTCATATACTATTTAGACATCATGCTCCTTTACTTTCTGTTTCATGATTCTGTTCTTAAACTGCCAAACTTGATCTTCGGTCATTAAAAAATGAAGCTACCAGGGGTTACGGTGGCTTTGGTGCGCTTGGACATTCTGTTTATCACAGTGAACTGTCCCCTAGATTGGTAGAAGGCTCATGGAGGAGTAGAATAACACACATTTCAACTAGCGGTGCCCATACTGCAGCTATCACGGAATCAGGTTGTTTATCCCTTCATTGTATTGATGCTACCTTAGACAGAAAAATGAATATTTGCTGGGGAAGTTAGGTTTAACAATGGCTAAAGGTTCCTTCATTGTGTGGGATTATATTTCTCTCATAAAAAAACCAGGAGAAGTGTAAGCTTCCGAACCGATAGGTTTGAAGGGCATTTTTAGTAATGTAAACATAATCAAGAACTAGATATGTTATGCTCAAAGAATAAATAATTGTTGCAATCTGGTATAGCTCCTTACTGCTGATGTTACTTAGAGACACAAAATGATGAACCTCTGTTATTATTTATGTTCAAAGAAAATGGTATAAGGCCAAGTTCGAGAGCTTTCTATTCTCTCCCGTAAAATATCCCGAAAATGATCAAAGATGCCTCACTCCCCTCTCACTAATGTATTTAACCATGTTTAAGCATAAGTCCCTCTCATATTCCTCTAACAAACTACTTAACTAAGTGGGACACGCCGAACAAAACCTGTGTCCCTTACTCACAGATCAAGCCTCACCAGCCTTCCTTCTTTTCCTACCATACACTTCCACAACAATTGGTCTGTCTGAAAAGTAAGCTATGAGAATCCCTTCCTGATAATTTTAGTTTTATGAAGTGCCCTATGCTCAATTTTTGGATGCACCAAATTCAAATAGTCTAGATGGTTCTCATGAACTACTAATGTTGCTGTTCCTGTTGGTTGCGTACAATATTTTCTTATAAAAAGATAATAGTATTAATTAAATGATCTTTGATCTTTATTTTCACACTTGTATCATCTATTCTTTCCCAGAAATCGGTAAGAATTTGCAGGTTTTCATATTAAAGTTGTTTCTTCTGTTGTGTTCACCGATATAGGCGAACTATATACTTGGGGCCGAGATGAAGGTGATGGTAGATTGGGTCTTGGTCCAGGTCGAGGCCCAAATGAGGGAGGAGGACTGAGCATTCCTTCTAGAGTGAGAGCATTGTCTGCACCTGTGGCCGCTGTGTCTTGTGGTGGTTTCTTCACCATGGCTCTGGGAGTGGATGGGAAGCTTTGGAATTGGGGAGGTAAGAGTTTCAGTTTAATGCATGCCAACATAAGGGCATTAGGATAAAGTTTCTCTGGTTACAGATGGATACTGAATTGAGACTATGATACTCGTTTAGAAATTAAAATAACAATCTAGAAATGATGATGCTTAATCATGATGTTTTTCCAAAATCAAAGTATCAGGAAATAAATTATTGGTGCTACTTCAATGTCTCTGAGGTCTTAAAAAGTTCAAAAAATTATAGTATTGCTGCAGAATGCTTTCAAATTGTGCTTGTAAAATAAGAAGCCACTATGCTGTACAAACATTTTTAAGGCTGCAATTACAGAATGATGGAAAGGTCTTTCACAGGCCAAATGCCAGAAAAAGCATTGAAGATATGCAACTGAATGCGTTAAATTGATAGGTCTTTGTCTTTGGGTAATGACACCTTTTCTGATCAATGAATGACTTTCTATACAAAAAAAAAAAAAAAACACCTATAAAAAAAATGAATGACTATATTGTGGTGTCAGATTTTTACTGCAAAAGAACTTTTGCCTGGCCTGTTTGTGATAAAGTGTTCAACCGATCAGACCTGGGTTCTTTTCGTGGCGGTGACTTTGATATTAGAACTTACATCTATATGCAAGATTTTACAACGTGGAAAAACTGAGCTAGTTAGTTCCTTTTACTTTGTTATGTTCCACAGTTAGAATTTTTAAATTTTGTTGCATCTTCCATGCTGCTAGGCCTTAAGCCATGAGGTTGTAGGTTTAGCCATTATAAATAAAGATTTTGAGCTTAGTTATCCCCTAGGAAAAAAAAAATCAACTTTGCAAACCGATATTATTAACATTGCATACTTGGCTGTTGGTAACTTATGCAGCAAACACCAACTTTGAGCTTGGTAGAGGCAATAAGAATGGTGGTTGGGAACCAAAACCTATTCCTAGTCTTGAAGACACACCCATCATTCAAATAGCTTGTGGTGGATACCACTCACTTGGATTAACGGGTAACTTGACTGTAGAAGCAGCCATATCTCACTTACTGGTTTTGCTCTTCGAGTTTATTATATTCACATCTTGTGTTTATTAAGGTTTCTTGCTATTCTAACCCAGGTGATGGGAAAGTACTTTCCTGGGGTTATGGTGGACATGGTCAGTTGGGGCATTCTTCTATACAAAATGAAAGAGTACCGAGAGTCATTGATGCTCTAGCTGATCAGCGAGTGATGTATATTGCCTGTGGTGGTTCCTCTTCAGCAGCTATAACAGGTAGCCATTGGTTATCTACTTCTATTATATATGTAGAATTTAATATCAAATTGTTTTGGTGCTTTCATACACGTTGACGTCGTTTTCTTCTGCCAGTTAGGCAGGAAGTTGAAGTCATTTTCACAGTTTAGTTAGTTTATTTATTTATTTATTATTATGATTATATTACATATTTAGCATTTGGAATGACCATCAACTTCTTTGGGAAAATACTTGCTTTTGCATTACGCTCTTACTTCGACATACCGTTCTGATCATTTCATTAGACACGTCTTTGAAAGACACTGATAAAGTCACTTCTGGATTGTGAAAGCTGAGGGCAAATTGTACATGTGGGGAAATTCTAAGGACTCTCAATTGGGTGTTCCTGGGCTGCCAGAGGCACAACCATGTCCTGTGGAGGTCAAATTTCTAATGGAAGATGATGGGTTGGGTCCCTACCATGTTTTATCAGTTGCAGTTGGTGCATCTCATGCAATGTGCTTGGTCTTAAGGTAAAGACTTCCTTTAGGTGGTTCTGCTACCAAAACATTGGGCGTTCTAATAAAAGTTCTTCATCCTCCTTTTCTTTATCACGCAGGAAAAACAGGATGTAAAATTCGTGGTGGTCCCGAGAAAAATCAAATAGAAACATTTGGCCGATATTCTTACAACTTACGAGCAGGGGACTTGGGATTTGAACTGCAAGAACAGCTGCCGCTCAGCATCTTTCAAATTGAGCGGCCACTTTTGATAAAACAATCACCTCACCTGTGTTCCCATTCGACTAGATAATCTGTTTACACTCACAGAACATTCAAAAGCATCATAGAATGACCATCTTTAGTTTTAGTCTTTCATTATCTTTTGCTTTTTCAAGGAAAGATATATAAAGTAGCCATTTGTTACCTCACACACTTAGAATGTTCCTTTGATTTCTTCTCATGATAATTGAGCTTTTCTCTTTATATCTTTGTTCAACACGAGAGTTATCCTCAATAAAAAGCATAAATCCTGAAGTACCGTCCCACCAACCCAAAAGTAGGAAGTACTTATTTCTCGTTGAATAATGTGCATTATACACTATTGGCATTATTGAATGTTTGACACTTGAAGTTAAACATAATACATATTTATTCATGGAGTGTTAATATAACGTGTCAATGATGTTTTCTCATAACTCTACTGTTTCATTATTTGGTCAAGATTGCACTGATGAGTTTTGTAGGCTTTCCAACATGCACCATGGCTATCTGCAAGCCAAGGGCACCACGGGGGGGGTAAGCTTGAAGTAGACAGGTCAGTGTGGTCCTCTTGATTATTTATTCAGCAACCAAAAGGGCTAAAAAAAGTGCACATGTTCCGTAGATTCAAAGATGTAAGATGGGGGATCAGAAGCACAAACACAGAGGGAGAAAGATGAACAAGATTGTGCTTAAAGAAACAACTTTTAAGATTGGCGTGTCAGGGAGTGCGCGCCCAAGGTCAAGGCCAAGGCCAAGGCCTTGTCTGTGTTGTGAGAGCCATGCGTGTAAAGGTAAGTGGGATGGTCACTGGTTTAAGCTTATGGATCTGCATGTTCTGCTTTTTCTTTATACTGTCATTATTGTGTGTTTCAAATATTACTTGAAATTCTAGGTTGCAGTGTCTATTCTCTTTCTATTCCTTGTGTCCCTACCATGCATTACTGTTATCCTTTTTCTTGTGGGGTAGTGTTAGTGATTTTATGGGATTATCACTCTTTCCTCAATAATGTTGCTTGGATTCTTGATTTCCCTCCCAAGAAATTATTGAATGATGCAGCACAATTATTTAGATTGTCACTGAGGAGGCGTATTTGGCTAACCATGTCAACTTGCCTCGCTTATCTTTCTATGGGTCGAGCTGCTCTTTGCCTCAGGTTTCCTCTCTTTCTATGGGTCGAGCTGCTCTTTGCCTCAGGTTTCCTCTTTCTTGAACAGGCGCTTGTGAGGAATCGTGAGTGGGCATGAACTATAACCAAACAAAGATCAAAGATTTTCCCTCAAAAGCTATAAACTCGGTAAACATCGTCATTTAATCTAATTGCTCTTGAACTTGTCTTCAAATCTATGTTCCTAAACCGTCTCGGAGAAGGCCACCAATCATAGTGACATACTCTTACCTTATTAGTTCATTTAACCTTTCACCGTACGAGCCTACTAGTGTGTCTTTACTTGAGTTATAGTATCATGTTAATCTTTAAATTTTAAAATATCACTTTTACGATTATATATGAAGTGTTTATTCGAGTATAGAAATATTAACTCTAAGAGAGGTGGGCTCGTGGGTTGGGTGCGTGACAAACTTCCCCTTCTTTTATTGCATTGTCTTATTTCCTTCTCTTTCCTCAAATCTCCATTTATTAATCTCACCCCTTCTTCCACTTATCTCTTTATTCATTACTCTTCTCCCTCTCATTTGTTTCAACATATATTATTCAAATCTAGATAAGTTTATTTTAATTCATCCTCCAATAAAAACATTCCTTAATAAAAACATTCCTTATTTCAAACATTAATGATATCTTTTATTATTAAACTAAAAAGAAACATCGATAAGTCACAATGCTTGTGTCTTTGTAATTCTCGTAGATTTGTAACTTTGTATGGATATCTTTCTAATTTATAAATTTCGAAGAGACGTCATGAACATTAGTTTTTTTAAAAAAATTAAAAAAATTAAAAATTTGAATAATAAAATGCGTATAACGGGAATTTAGAAATGTACTCTAATGGTTATAATGCTAATAATATGAGCCAACAAACTAAAGTATTCATTCGATCAGTGTTGCAAAACAATTACATAAACTCCCAATTGTGGAAAAAAAAAACACAAGATAAGAGATTCACACCCAAAAAACCCAATAAAAACGGGGAAAAAAAACTTGTATTCTATGATCTATTAATAATTTTAGCTACTTTCATGGACTTTTTAACAGTGGACACTGCCACGGCGGCCGGGACAGCGGCGCGCCGACGCTGGCCGGGCAGGACTGTACGCTCACCGGCGGCTCCATGCAATTATAGGACAAACAAAGCGCCGCCCTGTCGGGCAAATCGGCACCGGCTTCCAGTGGAAACCCGGATATGAAATTGTGCTGTAAATACAGAGTGGTGGTGCTGCCGCTTCTCACACTCTTCACGTACTCCACCGGTATGGATCCGATGAGGCGGTTGTTGTTCAAGAACAGCGTCTCGACGCCGGCGAAAATCGCCGACATCTCTCCATACAGATTGTTGTGGCTCAAATCCACGACGGATCCAACCCCATACATCACCGGGCTTGTGTGGTCGGGCAGCGGTGGGACCTTGCCGGAGAAAGAATTCCGTTGGAGGAGCAGAGAGGAGAGGGAAGGGCGTGAGAAGAGAGAGAAAGGAATGGGCCCACTGAATTGGTTCACGCTCAAGTCGAGATACACTAACTCCGATAGAGAATCAAGCCCGTCGCGAAGAGGGCCCCACAGTGAGTTCTCTGAAAACGACAGATACCGGAGAGACGACGGCAGCGACCGCGGAAGAGTACCGTTTAATTGGTTAGATTTCAAATCGAGATGAAGGAGAGGCGACGAAATGTCGGCAGGAATTTCACCGAAGAATTGGTTCGACGAGAGGATCAGAATTTTCAGGTCAGGAAGCTTAGTGAGCGTCGGGGGAATAATTCCGGCGAGCTGGTTATGGCTGAGGTCGAGAGTGTGGAGACGAAAGAGAGCGGAAAGGGTGTCCGGAATTGTGCCGGTAAGGCGGTTGTTCGTTAAGGAAAGAACTCGAAGATTCCGGAGATAGCCCAGTTGGGGCGGAATCGGACCGGTAACAATGCCAGGGAAGAGGATGAGCTGGGTAAGCTCGGAGAGGTCGGAAATGGCAGCCGGTAGAGACCCAGCAAGGCCAGGCGAATCAGAGCCACCAGTGCCAAGAGAGAGAATTGTGACACGGCCGAGATCACAGACGACGCCGGAGAAGGAGGAGCAGGGATCCAGGGAGGAGAAGTCCCAAGTGGAGAAAAACCCGGGACCGGAAGGGCTCCGGCGAAGGGGGAGATCAGTGAGGGTGTTTTTAATGACTCTTAGAGCTTGAAGATCGGCGGCGCTGATGTTCCCCTGCAACTGAAGGGACAGAGGAGGAGGGAGAGAGAGAACAAGGAGAAGGATGAGAGAGAGAGAGAAGGGAGTTTCAGCCATTGGAGCAGAGCAGAGCTGAGCTGAGCTGAGCTGAGCTAAGCAAGGATTTGGGAATGGAGGAAATGTTTGGAAGAGATCGTAAAAATGTGATCTTTAATCCAAAACAGGAAAAAAAGAGAAGTTCATATGAAGTTAGGTCCACTGTTATGATGAGACTGTCAAATACACAATCACTCAAAGAGTTGATGAGACTCTCCTCTTGATACGTTGCACGCTAGGTTCGAGCACCCGCCTTAATAATTTCCATACAACAAGAGAGGACTAGATGTTAATATTTTTCCAAAATTTATAGAACAAAACGAACCGATACTACTGTAGAATATCTAATAATAAACTTGAAAGATTCGAGACATAATATTCTAAAAAACAGATCATATCGTTCATATTTGAGATGATTATACGAACAAAAAATATATATGTTATGGAGAGAAATTATTTACCGACCTTTCTTGTTCGAGAATGCCTTTCCTTCAACCACCATATATTTATATCAATAAAGAGTATGTCCCTCCTAAGGGCTTCTCGTTGATCCCATCTGCAAAATGAGAAAAGGAAACAGTGGAAATACATTCATTGCAAACACAAAACAGTACAGGACCTAACTTAACCAACAATCCATCAATATATTCATCACACCAAACACAAAAAGTGGTTTCTAATGTTCATTAATATTGAAAGAGAATGCAATTAATTAAAGAAATGAGAGATGTTTGTCACTAAGTGGGATCAGCAATACAAAAGGAAGAGCTGTTGAGGGAAGCTGCTATTTGCAAACATGTCAATCAGAACAAAGTTGTCAGACAAGTCTATAAACATAAGACATTGGCAATACAAAAGACCAGAGAAAGACAAAGGAGACCTAAAGCTTGATAGCACAGTGCCATACACTATACCACATGGCTGCAAGCATGGGTTTATATAATATCACTTACAATTACATATGGTGTCAGTGCTGTTTTCTTTTCTACCTTTTTAATCTAAATTTAGTTATCCTTTCATATAGGTACATATGGTACCTATGATATAGATCATCAAATAGTGGGTGCAACCAATGTTTTCTAAGGATAGAATCCGAAACTTAACAACTAACTAGAATGCAACCACGCATAGTACGATGTGGTTGAGACAGTTCATGTATTTGCTAAGAATACGATAGACATCTCATCTCAAGTCATGATCGTAAACTTTACAAAGGTCGTTGAACTTTTAAGATTGTGTCTATTTAGTCCTTCAACCCTATCGACTATTTTTTAAAATTGACAAATTTATTAAAGAAAAACTATAAGTTTAGCATTTTACTAAACTTAGAATTCAATGTCATATCTAATAAATAATTAATTTTTTAAAATTTAATGTGACTTAGTTCAAAGATCTGTTCAATATTTTTTAAAGTTAATAGACCTGGTAAATACGAACTTAGAAGTTTTGAGACTAAACTTGAAATTCAAGCTTCTAGTTCTACGAGCCAGTTTGGTATTAGATCCAAAATAAACAAATTTAATTCATGGAGGTAAGAAGATTGCTCTGTTAGATTTAGAAACATGTGATGAAGAGCAGCACTATTTTTTTTCAAACCTGAGATTAGAGTGTATGGATGAATTGTGTCGGTAGTTGTAGAGCCAACATCCGCCATGATGATTTTGATATGGTAAAATCCAAATGACTTTTGCAGAGGTTCAATAATCGTACGTTATGCTCTGAAACGCAAATGGGCAGACATCCATGTGGAGAGCTTTGGAGGCTTCTGCTATCTGAAACTAAAACAATGAAATGATGTCAATGAAAATCTCAGTTATTTAATGATAGAACAGAGCAGAAATCAGCAATTCCACAGAAACATGTTTTGCTTTTGCTTCAGTTTCAAATTTCAATCACATCATGCATTGAAAATGAGAAGGAAATATTCCAAATCCCTTGAATTGCCATTCTCAATTCCACATATGGGGCAGTGAGCCTGAAAGAATTTACCCTTCAGGATGCAATGGAGATCAAAGGAAATGGCTGATTGCACCCAAAACAGTATTTAAAACCAGAATTCACAAAGGAGTTTGATGTGTGGGTTATAGATAGTGAAGTAGATTCACATTTGATATGTGGATCCCTTCATCCCAAAAATGAATAACATCTAGCAGCCTAAAAACTTATGAGATTTGATTGTCGGAGGCAGGTGGCCCAAGAGGCTTTCAATCCCCGACCAGTTGGTCGATGGACTTGAAGGACCTTTACTCCATGGATGTCAAACCAACATCATGTTTAAGGTTTTGAATGAAATCGTGTGAATCAAATTACAAATACATCCAAACCCATCAATTTAAAATGAGCTTCTACCACCAAATTTTAGCCATGAACAGAGCAGTTCATAATATCGCGACAAGCCCATCATGCATCGTACAAAAAACAAAGACATCCCAATGGAGAGAACTTAGCTATCTTTTAACGTAAATTAGTGTAGAAAAGAATCAACAGCAAAGTTTAAATGGCAAATTCACTAGCAACTGAGATTTTGAGAATGAAAAGGAAACTATAGCGAAAGACGAGAATTACCTGAGGTCTAGGTGCATGCTATGGCTTCCTCATGCACTCTCTTTCGACGCAGCCACGATAACTTCTGCACAATTTATTTTTCCCTTCTCTCTTCTTCTAGCGTTCTCATTTTCCAGGTCAAGAAGTAACTGCTTCTCTCTCACAAATTTGCAAGGGAAAAGGAGGCTCATACCTCGGAACGAAGGGCCTTTGCCCTTCCCTACCTTGAGAGAGAGAGGAGAGAGAATGCAGTAACCACAGCTAAAGGTATGCAATTTAATTGATAGTACATGACAGACAAGGATGATAAAAATACCAGATAAGCTCAAGTTTCGGTGTTCGTCAAACAAAAAGATAAAAATAATTGCAATGTAATAACTTGACTTGATAGTTGCACATGGTAAGGATAATTACCGGCGTTTCTAACATGAGTAAATATAAACTTTATAGAGTGCACATTAATAAAACCAACAATCTAACGACATATCCAAACACCAGTGTTCACTTCAGGTCATATGAAGAAGATGAAATGCGTTGGACCAAGCACGATAAGTAATCCAGCATCTAGTCGTTTAGGAAGCCTCAGCAGCCGGTTGAGTCAAACCAGACTTCACCAACAACTTGCTTAGGGACTCGGGCGAGCGAACTTGATACTTGACATTTCCAGAGGGTGAAAGGACAACCTCAGCTAATTCAAGCTTATCTGAAGTCAGACTTGTGCTGTCCATGGTTTTGCTGAGCACCTTAAGTGCAAGCTGGATGGCTTCTTCCCTGGTGATATCATCCTTGTAATCCTGTTTGAGCATCGACTGTGCTGCCTGGTTGTTTGCACCGATTGCAGCAGCCTTCCAACCGCTATAGTTTCCACTTGGGTCACTCATGTATAATTGAAAGCCATAATTTTTATCCCATCCAGCAAACAGAAAAGAAACGCCAAAGGGCCGTAGACCACCAAACTGAGTGTAGCCTTGCTTTGTATCACAGAGAGATTGAACCAGTTGCTCAACGGGCATTGGCTCTTGGTAACCATAAGTGTATCGCTGGGCTTGAACTCTTGCTGTGTTGATTAATATGTTTGCATCAGACATTATTCCAGCCACAGCACATGCAACATGATCATCAATTTTGTACATCTTCTCCGTGGAAGTTGAGGTCTGCAGGAGTTTGGAGGTGACCTTCTTCTCACCAATCAAGACAACTCCATCTTTAGACAATATCCCAATTGCAGAGCCTGCATTTCCAATTGCCTCCATTGCATATTCAACCTGGTAAAGACGACCTTCTGGAGAGAAGATTGTTGTTCGGCTATCATATCGCCTAGACATGTTTTTATTATCCTGTTATGAAGAGTGAGAAAAAAACCAGTAGGACAGTAAGAATGGATAATCTAGCAGGGCAGAATGATCCCACTCAAAGTGGCATGGATGAAGTGATGGGAGACAAACATGACAACATACTAATGACACCTCTTTCATAAAAATATAACAAAGACAAAGGGACCAAGTACATTTATATATATAATATGTATGTATGTATTTTAAATCCAATTGTATATTTTTGTACGTTTCAACACTTCCAACGTAATGAATTGCATGATTTCTGAGGATCTAGAAATGCATGATTTCTGAGGATCTAGAAATGCATTGCCATATTGGCATTAAAAAGTATCTCCCCTCTCACACCCACACCCAAATAACTTCACTCTCTCTCTCTCTCTCTCTCTCTCTCTCTCTCTCTCTCTCTCTCTCTCTCTCACGTACACACACACACACACACATCCAAACAACTTTAGTCAGCTTCCTCCATCCCCCATGAGTTGCTGCTCCCCCATAGCGCAGTTTATCTCCCCTTTCTATATTACAGAATAATTGTTCTACTCTATCAATGATATGATAGAGAGTACACTTTTGTTACAAACCGGAGGGTACAAAACAGGATACAGGGCATAAAAATCCAAAGGAAACAAAACAAAAACTACAAGTTGCATAAATACATTTGTTCATGTGCATTATAGAGACACATGAATGAATGGTCCAGCTCAAGTCCATATTCCAGTCAGAGTAATCCCCTCGCTCACCACCTTATAGAAATACATTTGCTAGAATTAATATTTTAGTGGGATGCCTCATTTTTAATCTACAATAGGAGTCAATAATAGAGTCAAGACCAAAAAAAGAACTATATTCTCTCACGATACATAGCTTTCCAGACTATCTTCATTGACAACGACGCAGAGAACAAATTGACTCCTATTGAAATTTTAAAAAGAAGACTCAATAGTTGCATTGGATTTTCCTGACTTCCAACCTCTAGTGTCAAAACAGTCCGAGTCTAAAATGCCAGAGCTTTTCAATGAAAGTTAGAGACAGAAACTACATTTGCATTTATTTTGTCAACTAATCGAGTTGAGGAATTAGAAAAGCGGTATTCAACTATCTAAACGGTATCTGAGACCTACTTCTCGCACTAACCAATTGAAGAAAACAGCCTTGCAAATCAACCATAAACGGAAAAGCTAGATACTTCAAGGACTTCCATTATAATATTCTTTGCATTGATCGTTCTCCAACCAAGGAGTCACTTGGATATTACTCAACAAGGATAGTATACCAAATGGATAAATCTTCAAAAGGAAAACTCCATAATCATTTCCTATCTAACACCGTATTCCTTCCCCACATTAGGACCACCACCTGTAAGGGTTGAATCACTATCTCCCTAGACACCAAAGTACTCCATAATGGGAGAATCCAGAAAGTGGCTCCCAGTACTTGATAGGCCAATCAGGGGAGAGAGCTGGTTAATCTTTCCAATGACTAGTTAGCATTCTGAAACATTTACAGTTCGCCTAATTCCTAAAACCATAAAATAAAATAATGAAACGGATCGCAGAATCCCATCCCACGTCTCTTAAACCTTGAATGTATTTTCAAAATTCCACTGCTATGTTCAACTCATAACGAACACTTCTCATATTCCACTTTTTCACTCTCCCCCTACCCATACTATGCCCAAAGCAGGTGAACGCGGCCGAACTTCGAAAGACAACAGTTTCCAGTATTTCCTTCCAAATTTCCTCCTCTATTTTGCAATTTGATAGCTACACAACCCTCGAAGATCCATTTTTCGTAAAGCGAACTTCCAAATGTCTGCCTATTCCAAATTTAAACGATCAAAAGAGAAAAAGTAGAACATCACCTGGATACAAAGTTCAGGAACAGCAACAAATTGAAGAAAGAACTAGCCAGCCAGGCCGCTCGCTCGCTCAGATCGCTGATGTTGTACAGAGCAGAGCAGATTTGTACTTCAGCAAGTTCAGCGACTAAGCTACCGGCTTCTTCCTCAAGAAAACTTCGCCTTTCCAGTGGGCCTGTTGTGGGCCCATGAAAGTTGGGCTTCTGGTTAAAATCAGGCCCGGCCCAATATAACATTATAAATATTTTCAGGAAGTGTTCGAACCCTAGCAAATCCACATATTCAAAATTATTTATTAAATTAAAATTTTTAATTTTCTTAATTATTTTATTTTTATTCGGGCGGGTAGAAGTTCGGCCCGGTTTTTTTTGGTGTCGTAGGGGAGGGATTGACCTTTCTAACGCATATTCAGTCGTACCGGCATGGCCCCACTGATTTTTTGTCGATCGGAGCGCAGCGCAACCCGGTTCTACTTTACTAAGTCCCGTACTCGTCCAAGGAGGGAGTTTGCTTTACCCAACTCTCTTTTTGATAAGAAGGCAGAACCCAACCCCACGACCCAACATTCATTAGTTTCGAATGAAGAATGAAGAGTGCCCTGCCCCTGCAAGCATCTACTCCTATNTTTCCTTTCAAGCTTTTAAAACACGTATGGACTTTCCCTTTTACACGTCTTTCATAGTTACATGGCAGAACAGATACTAATCCAGATACTTACTGTGAGATCTCACATCGATTGAAGAGAGGAACAAAACTTTTTTTTATAGTAGTGTGGAAACTTGTGCCTAGCACAGGTGTTTTTAAACCATGAGGTTGGCGACGATACGTAACGGGCTCGAAAAAAAAACAATATCGGTCAGCGGTAGACTTGGACTATTACAATAAAGACATTAATTGTGATATCACACATTGGTTGGGGAGGAGAACAAACCACCGTTGGTGTGGAAACCTTCCCCTAGTAGACGCATATTAAAGTCTTGAGGGGAAGTCCAAAAGGGAAAGCCCAAAGAGANGCAAATCTTTCTTCTTCGTTTCTATTCTAGCTTTACCGCGAGTAGATATTGTCCTCTTTGCACTTCTTATTCTCATTAACAGCATTTAACCAACCTGGCAACCATATGCTTTGACCCGCATTGAACGTCGGGCCGCTTGTTGAAGACAAAAGTACATCGAACCCATATGAAGTTTTACCATGAGCAGATTGAATCCATTGGGCAAAAATGGGTTCGATTAGATTTGTTTCTCCTGAGTAAAAAACCCAAACATGACATCATTGTGAACATAAAGCCCCAAAGTATGGAATGGTCCAACTTAAATGGGACATGATAGCTTCTTTATGGTCTAACATTCTTGCCAATACATTATCTTTCCTTTCAAGCTTTTAAAACACGTATGGACTTTCCCTTTTACACGTCTTTCATAGTTACATGGCAGAACAGATACTAATCCAGATACTTACTGTGAGATCTCACATCGATTGAAGAGAGGAACAAAACTTTTTTTTATAGTAGTGTGGAAACTTGTGCCTAGCACAGGTGTTTTTAAACCATGAGGTTGGCGACGATACGTAACGGGCTCGAAAAAAAAACAATATCGGTCAGCGGTAGACTTGGACTATTACAATAAAGACATTAATTGTGATATCACACATTGGTTGGGGAGGAGAACAAACCACCGTTGGTGTGGAAACCTTCCCCTAGTAGACGCATATTAAAGTCTTGAGGGGAAGTCCAAAAGGGAAAGCCCAAAGAGAACAATATCTACTAGTAGTGGATCTGGGTTGTTACAAATGGTATCAGAGCTAGGCACGGGACGATGTGCCAGCCTTCTCGCTATTCCCCGAAAGGGGGGTAGACACGAGGCGGTGTGCCAGTAAGGACGCTGGGGCCCAAAGATTGGTGGATTTGGGAGTGGTCCCATATCGATTGAAGGAAGGAAAGAGTGCCAACGAGGATGCTGGGCCCCGAAGAGGTGGACTGTGACATCCCACATTGGTTGGGGAGGAGAACAAACCGCCATTTATAAGGNGATTTGTTTCTCCTGAGTAAAAAACCCAAACATGACATCATTGTGAACATAAAGCCCCAAAGTATGGAATGGTCCAACTTAAATGGGACATGATAGCTTCTTTATGGTCTAACATTCTTGCCAATACATTATCTTTCCTTTCAAGCTTTTAAAACACGTATGGACTTTCCCTTTTACACGTCTTTCATAGTTACATGGCAGAACAGATACTAATCCAGATACTTACTGTGAGATCTCACATCGATTGAAGAGAGGAACAAAACTTTTTTTTATAGTAGTGTGGAAACTTGTGCCTAGCACAGGTGTTTTTAAACCATGAGGTTGGCGACGATACGTAACGGGCTCGAAAAAAAAACAATATCGGTCAGCGGTAGACTTGGACTATTACAATAAAGACATTAATTGTGATATCACACATTGGTTGGGGAGGAGAACAAACCACCGTTGGTGTGGAAACCTTCCCCTAGTAGACGCATATTAAAGTCTTGAGGGGAAGTCCAAAAGGGAAAGCCCAAAGAGAACAATATCTACTAGTAGTGGATCTGGGTTGTTACAAATGGTATCAGAGCTAGGCACGGGACGATGTGCCAGCCTTCTCGCTATTCCCCGAAAGGGGGGTAGACACGAGGCGGTGTGCCAGTAAGGACGCTGGGGCCCAAAGATTGGTGGATTTGGGAGTGGTCCCATATCGATTGAAGGAAGGAAAGAGTGCCAACGAGGATGCTGGGCCCCGAAGAGGTGGACTGTGACATCCCACATTGGTTGGGGAGGAGAACAAACCGCCATTTATAAGGGTGTGGAAACCTTTCCCTAGTAGACTGTGTTTTAAAGGCCCGAAAGGAAAAGTCCAAATAAGACAATATCTGCGAGTGGTAATTAATATATATGGAATAAATTCTTTCTACCATTTTGAATATATTAAAAAATGTATTAGACACCCGATATAAAATTCAAATTTATATTACAATCATTTTAAATTTATGAGACAAAATTAATTTTTTTTTTTTTTTTTTTTTGTAATTTATAGCTAATTAATGTTTTTTTAATTTTATTATTATTATTATTATTATTATTATGCAGTTTGAGGTATTAATATTTATTTACCGAAAATAAAAAAGACAAGCAATGAGCATATTTAAAAATATTATTAAAATGATTAAATAAAAAACAGTCACTTTTTGTGGCACAGAACATAGATTTGATATTTCATACTACACGACAACAAAACAAACACATAAAATTAAAATTAAAATTAAAATTAAAATTTCACACCAAACCAAACATGGAAATAAAGAGACAAGGAAAAATGAAAAACAACAGAGGAAGAGAAATTCTACCTGAAGNGTCTTGTCTGCTTCTACTGCTGTCACTTGCCAATTTCGAATATTATTATTATCTTTTTCCGTCCGCCCGTGACTCCTGAAAAATAATAAATAAATAAATAAATAAATATTAATAAATCTATTAAATTATATTAAAATATTTTCACCACTCAATTATTTGGACCCCATTTCCATGACCTTCCATGACCTTATGTCAATGGTTCCACGTCTCCACGTACCCAATATTTAATCATTATTTACTATTTTCTTTATCAATCCTATTAAAAAAATTAGATCTATTCAATTTAACGGTGTACGGTTAAATTGGATCATGAACTTATTCGAACTCACCTAAATTAACCAATAAAGATTTTATTGACATGTTAAATTAAGAACATGACTCTGATTATGTTAGAAATCATAACTTCCCATAATGGTATGTGTTGGATGATGGAAGTCCACATCGACTAATTTAGGGTGAGGTTATAAGTGAGGAATAAGCAAAATCACGAGAGATTATGTTCAAAGTGGACAATATCATACCATTGTAGAGAGTCGTGTTCATCTAAGAGTATGATATTGTTCACAAGTATAAGTTTTATTGGCATTGTTTTTTTGGTTGATTTTAAATAAATAAAAAATTTATAGATTGAATTGATTAATTAATTTCTTTAGATGGGTCGAAAAAAAAAATGAAAATAAATGACTCGAACAATTGAGACTTACTAGTAAGCGGGGCATTGGAAATCGGAGGGAGCGTGTTTGCCACAGTCGATGAGTACTTGAAGGGCAATGGGGATGATGAGGTTGATATTCAGAAGCTTAGCTCTAATGGTGGTGCAAAGGCACACCGCGGCGTCCAAATCCACGAGCCCTTCAAGAACCGGGCAGCAAGTTTGTTTGGTTTGGTCGCCAATTCCGATATGGATCAGCCCACCCAACAAGTCCACACACGCATCCAGCTTCAGCGTGTCAATGGGGCATGTCCCTTGCTTTGGCGGCGGCGGTGGGCACGGTGTGTTTGGTGATGGCACTACTGGAGCTGGCTTCACTGGTGGTGGTGGGCTAGGCACTGGCACGTATGTTGGTGGGGGTGGTGGTGGGCTAGGCACTGGCACGTATGTTGGTGGGGGTGGTGGTTTGGATACTGGTGGCTGGACGTAGGGTGGAGGAGGCTTGTGTACTGGTGGTTGGACGTAGGGTGGAGGAGGCTTGTGTACTGGTGGTTGGACGTAGGGTGGAGGAGGCTTGGATACCGGCGGCTTTGGGACATAGGGAGGAGGAGGGGGTTTGACGGTGGGGGGTTTGTAGTGAGGGGGGGATTTGGGGGGTTTGTAGGAGGGCGGAGATTTGGGGGGTTTAGGGGGGAAATGCGGCGGTTTGTGCTTGGGGGTGGGAGGACGGTGGGAAGGGGGGTTGTCGCAGTCGCATGCGAGGGCGGAGAGAAGGGCGGAGAGGTTGAGGAGGAGGAAGAGGGAGAGGGAAAGGGAGAGGTTTCCCATGTCTTTTGTGAGTAAGGGAAGGAAGTGATTGTGATTGTGATTGTGAAGCACTTGGGTGAAGGGTTTAGGGTTTTTATAGGCAAAGAAATGTGTGTAACGTGGGGTACTGATTGGATATCTTAAAGAATAATATTAGGTAGAGGTGGATATCGTCCCAATTTCAGCTAGATATTATCCGTTTTAGTCTGTTATGTATCACTCTCAGCCTCACTAGCACACCCCAGTGTCTAACTTTGATATCATTTGTAACATTTCAAACTCACCACTAGCAAATATTGTTTGCTTTACCCATTACATATTGTCGTCAGTGTTTACTAGGGAGAGATTTCCACACCCTTATAATAAATGTTTCGTTCCTTTCTCCAACCGATATAGAGTCTCACGGGTAATCAAAGGGTTTTATTAGTTATGAAGTTTTCTTTTTATATTTTTGATAAACTACTTTAATATTATGCTCGTCGTATTTATTATCGCTCTCGAGTATGCCACCCAACTAGAATTTAGGTCACTAGTGGTGCAAACGACCTACGCCTCCACCTCGACTTGAAAGACGATTTTATAAGCTAACAAGCAGTAAAAAAAACAATAACAAAACAACGATAACATATAACACGGATAAGAAGATTTGATAATAAGTCTATATCCCTTCATGATACATTTCAAGTCAAATTGCACTGACTAGATATGAACACAAAAGTTGTACGGAGTCATACACTCTAAGATTATAGAATGAAAGGCATACAATGAGAGTGAGGTAAAAGGGTTTAGAACGAGCGTACAACCACATACAAAACACCTTAGACAGATATGACCGTGACTTTTATCGTGAATTGAAATCACTCAATTACATTTTGAATATTATTTTTTTTTAACGATAAAAAAAACTTAAATTAAATTATTATTTTTTAAAATTTAAAAACTAAAATAAATAATTTAAAATTTTAGATTTTTTTTTATTAATATAAATAGTAATTTTTAATTTTTAAATTTTTTAGTCATTATATCTTCAGCCTATCGCCTTTATTAAATATAAACATGGTCTAAATTTATTCATATAATTTTTTTTCTTTTAATGTCGTTACAATAATAAATTATATTAATATATATTATCAACTAATAATGTAATTTAAATTACCATTTTTATTTTTAATTTACATGAGTATATATAAAAATTATGAGAAAAAAATAAAAGCCGTAGTTGACTTGGAGAGCCGATGGAATCACGGAAATAAGGAGAATAAGCGCAAAAATCGCGTATAAATCGCCATAAGTAACATGGAAACTTCCTCAATTTAATATATATATATATACGTGTGTATATATATATACACACGTATAAACTCATCATTTCCAATGATTTAAATATATACATATATATGAATATATTATATATTAGAAAGACAAAAAATTCAAGAAAAATTTTAAGTCGGGTTTTTAAAATATTTAAGATTTATGAGTTTTTATTGACCAATGAGAAGAGCCGAAACTATAAGTCGCAGTCATTTGGGACTAAGTCATTCATGCTAAAAAAGCTGTCACATGATAGATTGATAGACCGAGTCGTAGAAAATGGTTTAATTGTGATCTACCACAAATTGTGAAACGAGTGGATGAAATTTGTTCTTACTGGTCAACGAGATTAGATACATGGATATAATGTTTAATTTGATTTATAAAAAGTTTTGAGATAAAATAATGACGGAATATGATAGTGGAGACTATAATGAAAAGGATTACGTTATTAATGTGGCTAATTGAGCCCGTGACTTCGATTTCATTAATAATTCTTTCATCAATTGGTTAGGGAATAGTGAAAGAGACGGTGGAGAAGAATTATTATGTAATATCTAATATATATTATTTGTATGATATGATTGATATAATTTGATGTCACATTCTCGAGTCAAAAAAATTCTTTTTTTTTTCCTTTTCTTTTTTACACTCCTTTTAATGCAAATTTTAAATAAATATTCAATAATGACGTGGAAAAGTTAGAAATTATAGTTAAGGGTGTTGAAGGGTTCGATTGGGTCGGGATAAGGTATTTTTTAGATCCAAACGTAAATATTTTTGACTCAATTAATTCTTATTAAATAATAAACTCAGCTCAGTCGTACAATAAATATTTGAGTTGGGTTGGTTTGAACGGTTCGAATTATTCCAGTAAGATGTTAAATTAATATTTGTAATTTGATTTCTTCGATAAAATATATTAAAAAAAAATTAAAATTAATTTTTATATAATTTTTTAAAATATTATTATTAAAAAATAATAATATTTAAAAATAGAAATAGACAGCATCCAGCCATGCAATTTTTAGAAGTGAATCCGTGATGTCGGCCATTCTCACCCATGATATTTTCTCTCTCTATCTGTGCCCCATGTTACGCCTTTATAATTCCTAAGTAAGAAATTAAATTATATTTTATGTGAATAACATATTATTATAATATATATATATATATATCTAAATTTTATTCGTCGATATTTTTTCACTTCACATATTTAAAAAAAAATCAATCAATAATCTACGTGTGTAATGGTCTAAGCCCACCGCTAGCAGATATTGTGTAACGACCCAAATTCACTGCTAGCAGATATGCTCTTTCCCTTTTGGGCTTCCCCTTAAGGCTTTAAAACGGTCTGCTAGGGGAAGATTTCTACACCGTTATAAATGGTGGTTTGTTCTCCTCCCCAACAAATGGGGCTCAACGTCCTCGCTGACACTCTTTCCTTCCTCCAACCGATGTGGAACCGCCCATAAATTCACCCTCCTTTGGGGCCCAGCGTCCTTACTAGCACACCGCCTCGTGTCTACTCCCCTTTAGGGAACAACGAGAAGGCTAACACATCGTTTGATGTCTGGTTCTAATACCATTTGTAATGACCCAGATCTTCCCTTTGGGGAACAACGAGAAGACTGTGTCTACTCCCCTCTAGGGAAGGGTGAGAAGGTTGGCATATCGTTCGATGTCTGGCTCTAATATCATTTGTAATGACCCAGATCCATCGTGTTTGGACTTTCCCTTTCAGGCTTCCCCTCAAGGCTTTAAAACGGTCTGCTAGGGGAAGGATTCCACACTCTTATAAATGGTGATTTATTCTCCTCCTCAACCAATATGGGACATCACATATTGTCCTCTTTCAGTTTTCCTTTTCGGACTTTCCGTAAAGGTTTTTAAAATCCGTCTTCTAGAGAGAGGATTCAATACCTTTACAAAGGGTGTTTCGTTATCCTCTCCAACTGATATGAGATCTCATAATGTATGTATATGTATCGACTCTGAATCGCTCTTATTTATATGTAGTCATAATTCATTCATGTATATCTTTTTTACTCGAGTGTCACATTAATTATAGCTCAATACTTAAAGATATTCACAAACCTATCATAACGTGACAATTATTATATATATATATATATATCTTTTTTATCGTAATTTTTTCTTTATACGTCTAGCTGTATAAATTATCAATTACATCGTGACAGTCTTTTCTCGAGATCTGAAGTTCAAAATCGAGATAAAATAAATAATTTAGCCTAAAATTTGTAGGTATATATATTTATTTATGTTGATTGGATTTGTTAATTATAAATGAGTTTACTAATTAATTCCACTAAAATTAGCAAGGCAACTTGTAGATGGGTGAAAATAAATAAATAAATAAATAAATAAATAAAAATTAAAAAAGCCCATAATTCCACGTGGGATATTATGAATAAAAGAAGAAAAAAAAAATGGAAAAAAATCCAAAAGTAGAGTAAGGTTGTGATTGCTTGAAAATATGGCAATAAAAGTGGGGCCCACAAAAGAGGAATAATTAAAGCAAAAATAAATTCCAAAGGAAAAAAAACAAAAATAGAAATTAATAATAATAATAATTAATTAATTAATTGAATTTAAATTCAGAAATTTCAACTTGTTTATTGGATTTATTCATTTTTGTCAAATTTGGGGATTTTTTTTTTATTACTATTATTTTGTCTTAATTGAAGAGGAAATTTCATCCATCCAAAAAAAATCAACACATTTATGAATTTTTTTAAAAAAATAATAATAATTGTGAATTTGAGATTATATTTTTTTTAAAAACTAAATGTTTTAAAATTTAAAAAAAAAATTAAAGAACACGGGGACTGGGTGTATTTTGTTGGTATAGATAGTAATTATCAATGTATTTTAAATGTTTCTTAATCATAATTTTATATCGATCACTCTCATGTAGATGTGATCTCGGCTCATTCATATATCATTTTTTGACTCGGGTGTCAACGTCACAAAGAAAAAAAAAATAGGGGAAAAATCAAAATTTACCTTAAACGTTCAATTCAGTTAAATTTTACTTTAGATCTGAATTTCGAATCGTTTGAATATATGTTCGAGGAATTTAATTATAAAAATGGAATGCTTAAAAAAATATATGTATGAAAGTTGTAAAAGTTTGAAAATTGAAAGAAAATTGATAAAGAATTTGATAGAGATGATAGATAGAGAGAGTGGCAAACCATAAATTGATTTGATTACTTTGATTTTGACTTGAACTCATCACAAGATCTTCTCATTCTAGATTTGATTCTCTCTGTTCTTCTCAAACGAGATATTAATGTAAGAGCTCAAACGAGATATCGTTGTCAGCTACACGGTTTCTAAAACGTATTTGTTAGGAAGAGATTTCTGTGATGTCCGACATTGGTTGGGGAGGAGAACAAAACATCCTTTATAAGGGTGTGGAAACCTTCTCTAGTAGACGCGTTTTAAAGCTTGAGGGGAAGCCCAAAGAGAACAATATCGGCTAGTGGTGGATCTGAATCGTTACAGTCGTTCTCCTCTCCAATCGATGTGGAATCTCATATTGAAAATCTAAAATGTCACAATTACACTTTGTTAAAACTCACAACGGAGTCGTCATTGGCACGGGTGACGTATGCTCAAACTTTCAGCTCCGATCCTAAAAAAAAATTAATGGATTTTAAATAATGCTATATAGGTTATAGCATAAAAGGCTATCAATTTGGGTTCTTTTTTAGTACTAAAAACTATTTTGAGTTTGATTTTGAAGAAATGGATGAATTTGGCTTAGAGTGTGGACAAAGCAAGAGAAATGGTTTAATTTTTTTAAAAATTAGGTTGGCGTAATCAAGTGCTAAAATTCTTTACGAGACAAATATTTTATTGAAAAGTAGACGTTGTTTGGAACTTAGCTCGTTGGATTAAGTTGTCTTGTAACGAAACAAAGAAAGAAAGATAAATAGTTCATTGATAGAATTATCTTCTAAAATCAAAACGATCTAAAATTGAGATATAGTTTAAATAAGAATTCAACGCTAAAAACATGAAATATAACCCTGTTTCTCGTGGCACCATTGTTTAATTTAAAACGTCTCTTAAATTTTCATGATAGGAAAAAATGACCAAAATACCCTTACATTTTGTTTTGTTTCTACTATAGTCGTCACGGTGAGCACCACCACCGCTCATGTTGACGATTACTACCACCACCACCACCTCTAACGACCATTGCCCACCTCCGACAAACACTCCAATGACCATCACCTGATACCATTTTTAATGACCTTTGTGTTAGGATCGATACTAGTTGTTAGCTCTGATACCAATTGTTAGGATCGCTCAACAACGCACACACTCGATCAAGATAAACACAAATAACAAGAGAGAAAATATAATGAGGAATATTGGTTAAAGATTTTATTATTGATGACAGGCATGTACAACAGAAGTCCAGATTGACAACACTGCCTAATGTTCTATTATTCCTAATGTTTTATTATTGATGACTTCAGACATGTATATGTTTTATTATTGATGACTTGAATGTACAAAGAGAAGTTCTACAAGACTGTCTGATGGGTATATATAGTTTCAATTTACTAAATATAGCTTCCAAAGATTTATACCTCCCAAATATAATCTAACAAATATATTTGAATCTTTACCAAATTTATACGTATATATGTCTATCATGTCTTTACTAAATATCTTCCAAATATATCTCTACCAAATCTAGGCATCAAGCTCAAGCTCCACGTCTCAAAACTTTGCAGTAATGGTCAGTTAGTCACAGTGTTTTACATATAAATTTGAACTTATTAATTCACCGTAACATTAACACAAACCTCTTTGAAAAAGGTAAGTAAACGTATAAATGCGTTAAACTTTAAACAATTTTTATTAAAAACATGCTTGAATTAAGAGGTAACCCAAACATACACTAGTATTAATGGGAAAGGAATTGAAGTTAGAAGACAAAGAAACTTGATGGCTCCTTGATTGAGAAATACAGAGTATGATCATAGATCTCTAAGCCTGAAATTGAATCAGTCTAAGTCTGAAAATGAATGAATAGAAAGGGAGATGGCATGGCAGCAGCACTTGGTTTGTTTGCTTGTTTATTCAAAATGTCAAAAATGGCGAACCAACTGTGTGTGTCTCCATTTCTAATCTCAAACGAGGACGAACTTACACCCTTCAAAACCTGCCACAATCAAGTCACTTTCAGTGAAAGAAAGTCTACTTGGAGAAGAAAGTATGCATATTTAAACGAAAATGACCAATAAAAACCTCATTGGAGGCCGACATAAGTGTTCTTTCTGTGAAAGTAAGAGAGAAAAACAAGAGATGTTTGGTGCTTGATTAAGTAACATTATCTCTATTATGGGCGCAGTTGATCTGTTTAAGTTTTTGGATCAAAGGAAGCAGCAAAGCTGATGGATGAGTAAACTTTAATGAAAAGATACAAAACAAAGTCAAACACTAACAGATATGGTCCTTTTTAGGCTTTCCCTCGAGGTTTTTAAAACGCGTATTTTAAAGAGAGGTTTCCACACCCTTATAAAGAATACTTCGTTCTCCTTGCCAACCGATGTGGGATCTCATAATCCACCCTCCTTCGAGTTCCAGAGTCTTCACTGGCACTTGTTCCCTTCTTTTATCGACGTGGGACCCCTCAATCCACCCCTTTCAGGGCCCAGCGTCCTTGCTGGCACACCAGCTCATGTCCACCCCCCTTCGGGGCTCAGCCTCCTCATTGACACATCGTCCAATGTCTGGCTTTGATACCATTTGTAACGGCCTAAGTCCACCACCCGTAGATATTGTCCTTTTTGGGTTTTCCCTTTCGGACTTCCTCTCAAGGATTTTAAAACTTGTCTCCTAGTGAAAGGTTCCACATCCTTATAAAGAATATTTGCTTCTCCTACAAATGTGAGATCTCACACCAATTGTTGGACCACTAAATACTAATACTAATAGTTTCCTTTTAAGTGACGCGTTTTCTTTGAAGTCTAATTTATTCAATTACGTGCAAGGAAAGCAGGGGTGGATGGTGCTTGAGATTGTGTGCAAATTTGAAAAGACATGATGGAAACAGGCGAGCGGTGAACTTACTTGGATCCACAGTTACAAGCATGGCAGTCCCTCCAAAGTCACAGGTGCCACCAGTGGCCTTAGTGTTCTGCCAATAGCTATTGAAAGCATACGAGGCGTGTGCCAGAACAGTGTCAGGTTCATAGCAATGCTCATTAGGCTGAATGGATTTGCAGTCGGCACCTGACCCACAAGCATAATCCATCGCCTGTTGAATTATTGGATCAGGTACAGTGGGCTTAGCCACGCACCATGCTGCACCAGAGGAAATTGGCTTCCCTCCATGTGATGCAGGAGGTGGACCAGATGGGGGAGGGAGCACTACTGGTGGCAGAAACACTGGTGGGCTCAGCCCATAACTGGGTGGCCCAGAAGCATGTTTAGGTGGGCTAGGCCCATAGTGGTGAGGTGGGCTTGGAGGCCCAGTTGGTGGGATGGGGCTGGAAACGTTCCCCGGAGGATATGGAGCTAATGGGGTTAAAGGGACTAACGGGATTATGGGACTGATGGTGGGTGTGGTTTGTGGTGGAGGGGGGGTTATGGGAATGATGCTGGGTGGGGTTGGTGGTGGTGGGCTTCGGCTTCTAGTAGGGACATTGGGCTGAGAAGCTGGCGGTGGTGGGGGCATGTGGGAGGAATAGATCATCCCAGATGGCGGCGGAGGTGGCAGACCACCTGCCGGTCGTGGTGGTGATGGCGGCTGAGGAGTATAGGGCGGTGCCTCTTCACAGAAAGGAGGAGAGTTTTCCGGCAATGGGGATGGTCCAAGTGAATCAAAAGGAGGCAGAGAGAATGGAGAGTTAATACTAACAGCATTTGGTTCAACATTCAAGTATTTCAATTGGGGTTTTGAAATCAACCCCTCTTGAATTTGAAGTTTCACCTTCTTCAAGGACTCACGGGATGAGCTTCCACTGATTCCAAACATCAATCTTCTCGAGTGAATCCCAACATCTGCAAGAGAAGAACAGTCTCATGAACACTTCACAAAACAGTCAGAATTTGATATCATAAAACATAACTAATTACCACTTGGAACAGCCACAACAGTGGATGCAAACGCAATAGAAAAGCAAACTATGACAACACGCAACCTCTCCATTGCTCAATAAGCACTCCAAATGAATTAATCTCTATGCGGCATTTATACAAACACTTAGCGGGTGCGAAAACCAAAATGAAAAGCGTGGGAGGAAAGCAGAGGCACCCATGAAAGAATAAAGAATCACTCATTCAACAGTACACTCACTCAGTTCAGTGAGTGAGAGTGAGATGTAATTCAATGCAGACGACATGAAAGTGCAGAACTTTGCCGGCCTGTAACAAAATCGGTATAGATTCTTGCTTGACAGAGGAGGAAGATGAAGAAATTGGAGATTTGGATACCTTTTTTGTTGCTTGCTTTCTACTCAAAGAGCATTGCCGTCTCTATCTGAATCAGTGATTCGCGCTTTTCCCAAGTTCGCATTGCTGAAATTTTTTTTCGCCTTGAATCAGTTCCTTGAGAACGGTGCTGTTGCTTCTCTTTTAAGTCGCTCAAAGAGAGGTTTTGTTTGTTGAAGCTTCAATTTTTAAATTTCAATTTAATGATTTTTTTTAAATTTAAATTAAATGTTTTTTTTTTTTTTTTTTTTTTTTTTTTTTTT
>NC_036639.1:3851370-3884967 GCF_002806865.2 Cucurbita pepo subsp. pepo | reverse complement strand
AATCTTCTGAAACATCTCAGATGTGTTTTTTTGTCTATGACCTGTTGTCTATAGTTATATGTCCCTTTAGAACCCCTTTTACTTGTTTTTCATGTGTAGTTAAGTCTTTACCATTCATTCATGTCATATCAATACAGTGTAAACGATTGTTTACCAAAATCATGTCTACACCAACCAGAACTAAAATGCTCCAAAATGTACGGTAGGGGATGAAGTGCTATTGTGATATCAGAGGTGGTCGAGCATGGATTTGACTTTTTGGCTCGAGTCTCTTTGCTTGAGTTCGATGTAGTGGCCCAATTTCTCTTATGATATTAGCTGTGTTGTAGGCTAACTGCATGGAGCCTAATTTGAGAGTAATATTTTGGATTTTAGTTGTCTATTTTTTTAAGAAATGTTGTGATATTCTCTTTTGAACATCAATTCTTTGGGAGTCCTTTCGACATTTCGAGGTAGGCCTCAAATTATTCCTATGATTGCTATTAGACCGTGAGCGGATTATTCTAGTCTTCCAAAGGGTTGGTTTGTCCTTTGAATTCTATATTTTGGGAGAAACTTTATGATTCAAAGGTGATTCTTGGACTATCCCTAAAATTATCGATTTTTCTATGTTGCAAGATTATTCCTAAAACGTCTGTTACGAATAGCTTTCCACACCCTTATAAAGAGTGTTTCGTTCTCCTCCTCAACCGATGTGGGATATCACAATCCACTCCACACCCTTATAAAGGATGTTTCGTTCTCCTCTCCAACCGACGTGGGATATCACAATCCACCCCCTTCAGGGCCCAGCGTCGTTGCTGACACTCGTTCATTTCTTCAATCAATGTGGGACCAATGTCCTTATTGGCACACCGCCTCGTGTCTACCCCCATCAGAGAAGGGCTTCCTCGCTGGCACATCTTCAGTTGTCTGACTCTGATACCATTTGTAACGGGTCAAGCCCACCGCTGGCATATATTGTCCTCTTTAGGCTTACTCTCAATGTTTTTAAAACGAGTCTGCTAGGGAGAGGTTTCCACACAAACGTGTTTCGTTCTCCTCCCCAATCAATGCGAGAGATCACAATTAATTTCAATCTTCTTGCACTCGATTTAGATGAAAAACATATATAAAAACACCGAAATTTCAGGGCGACGATAAAATTCGAGCTAAACAAAACTAGCCATCATGTTATCGATGAGATTCCCAAATGAAGTGTAAGAAGAACCACCGTGAACAAGAGCTTCTCTACTCTTCTCACTAGCTTCTTTCATTCTCTTCCTCATCTCCTCTGCATCATCGCCGTCGATCAAGCATCGAACGGCTCTCTCGATCTGATCGGCACTCACCAGATATCCACAGTCCCTATGGTAATCAATCTTCATCTCCACCGCTAAACCCAGTTCTCTAACCAGCTCGAACGCGTTTATCTGCTGCTCGGCGTACTGCGGCCAAGCTGCGAGCGGCACGGCGTGCCAAATGCTCTCCAAAATGGAGTTCCATCCGCAGTGTGAAACGAACCCTCCAATGGCTCTGTGGGCTAAAACATCCACTTGCCGAACCCACCCACATACTCTCCCTTTCCCCTTAACCCTTTCCTGGAATCCCGCCGGCAAGACGTCGTCGACATCGGCGTAATCAGACGGTGGCTCGAGTTGCTTGTGCGGCGGAGGTGGGCTACGCAGAGACCAGAGGAACCTGACTCCGCTACTCTCGAGCCCATTTGCAATTTCCATGACTTGGGGTTGGCTGAAACATCCCCAACTACCGAAGCACAAGAACACCACCGACGACGGCGGTTGATTATCAAGCCAACCCTTGATTTCCCTGCTCTGTTTTTCATCTGGGGTTGGCCGGTTTTCGCTTTCCAGGTCGAGCACCGGCCCCACCGTGTAGATCGGAGGGATCCCATCTTCAGAGAGTGAACTCCAAACAGAGGGTTGATGAAGCTCGGCGAAGGTATTGATGATAATTCCTTTAGATTCCTTCAATTTCCGAGCTTGTTTCGCCATGGAACTGAATCCGCCGTCGCCGTTAAACGCAAATTGAGGCAGAGATCCCATCGGAACAGAGTGGGTGAAACAGGGGATGATTGAATCGGCTTCCGATTTGTCGAATTCAACACCGACTAATCGATCTCGGGCTTCGAGATGAAACATCAATCCGAGAAATCCAGCGCCGGAAGTGAGGAAGATGTACGAATTGATGCCAAGTTCATCGCCGACATCGATCATGGAAGTGCAGAAGACATCAAGAACCAAGCCAGCAACCGGCACAGCAAGGTCAACAATGGCGTTTTTAACCAAAGATTTATAGCTCTCAACATAGAGAGAGAAGTAATTCTCAACGGATTTGTGTAAGATTTGAATGGGAGGAGGATCGGGGGGGCAGGGGAGATGAATATAGCGAATGCGCGGCGTGGAGGTAGGCGGCGGCGGATCGGAGTTTCCAGCCGTCGGCGTCAGGGCAAATGGGGGTTTCATGAGGAGAATGGTGGCGGAGAATCGGTGGTCGCGATCGAGAAACTGAGTGATGAACTTGAGGGTGGAGACAAGGTGACCGACTCCCAGCGACGGCAAGAAAACCAGCTCCGCCGTCTCCATGTCGATGAAAGTCAACGGAACAGGGAATGGATCGTGTTCTTGTCTACCATTTAATGTTCCAATACTTATCCAAAAATATATAGATGTTTCTAATAATTATTAAATATAAATGTGAAAATAAAATATTTTTATAATTTTTCTCTTCTATATCTAACATCACGGATAATTAATAGGCCGAGATGCAAAAATACCTATCGATAATGAAAATCCAAAGTTACTGTCCTTTGTTTCTTCGTAAAAATTTATTAAAGTTGTACCATCATGTTATTGTACGGTAGATTTACAAGTTTTTTATGTGTTGGTGGATGAAAGTTCCACGTCACGTCAGCTAATTTATGGAATGATAATGAATTTATAATCAAATAATATTATCTCCATTGGAATGAGACATGGGAAGCCTTAAACAAAGTCATGAGAGCTTATATTTAGGACAATATCATACCATTGTCGAGGGAGGGTCGTGTTCATCTAACATAGTATCAGAGTCATGCCCTAAACTTAGGCATGTCAAACAGAGGAGTCGAGCCTCGATTAGGGGAGAGGGGTTCGTGGATGAACGTCTCACATCGACGGCCCAAAACAAAGGTGTGACTTTAATCAACTCTATAGGTTCGAGGTGAGGTGAGCCGTGCAATTTTGTCAATTATATATATAATCTTTTATGTTTAATAAATGTTTGTGTTAGTTAAACTAAGGTCAACTATAGCGAGAGTAAAGGATCTAACGATCAAATTTTGAGATAAAAAAATATTTTTAAATTTTTTATTTTTTTAAAAATATATATAATCAAATATTTGTCGTTATAATTTAAATAAAATAAAAAAAAAAAAGAAGAAGAAGAAGAATGGAAAATCCATCTTTCTCTCTGGGCTCTCTGTTCCTGACTGGTTTGTCATCCGTATGTGGCCGATCCGATCAATTCGATTGAATCTGATCAAAATTCTTGGGATCGGTCCGGCAAGATTTATCGCCGCCGATGGCGTTTTCACCCACAGCCGGTGGAGGAAGTTCCAGAGACACATCTATTGTCGTTCTCACACTTGAATCAGGGGAAGTCTATGTAGTTGCAAGTTTGTATTCGAGGAACGACACCCAGCTGATCTACATCGATCCCACCACCGGCGCTCTTCGCTACCATGCGAAGTCCGGACTTGATGTCTTCAAGTCCGAGTCCCAGGCAATCGATTTCGTTACCAAGGGATCGCGATGGCTCTGTAAGTCCTCCGTCCAAGCTAGAGCGCTTTTAGGATACGTTGCCGTGGGTGGAACTGGTTTACTCTTTGTTGCCACCAAACTTTCCATCAGTATACCGAATTTGCCCGGTGGAGGATGTATTTTCACGGTGCTGGAGAGTCAGTGCATCAAGGTTCCGCTGCAGAATCCGCAGGTTCAGGGGAAGGGCGAGCTGAAGAACGTGCAGGAATTGGCTGAGGCTGATATTGAGGGGAAACACTACTTTTGTGAATCGAGGGACATCACGAGACCGTTCCCTAGCCGGATGCCGGTGGGCAACCCCGACGAAGAGTTCGTTTGGAATTGTTGGTTGTCGATGGCCTTCAAGAACATTGGGCTGCCATATCATTGCGTTGCGCTTCTCCAGGTTTTGCTTTGCGCTTAATTTATCTCATCATCGTAATCTTGGCATGTCATAAATTGGCAGTTTTTGGAGTGTTGTCTTAGTGGATAATATTGTGTAGGGGTTTGCAGAGTGTCGAAGTTTTGGTAGTTCTGGTCAGATGGAAGGGTTTGTCGCACTTATTGCTCGTCGAAGCAGGCTGCATCCGGGCACTCGATATTTGGCCAGGGGGTTAAATGCATGCTTCAGCACAGGTAATTAATGTGGCGTTTGATCATTACTGGAAAAGAATTCATTTCCCATTGTTGAAATTCTTCCATATCGTGATAATTCCCACTGTTTGTTCATTCATTCATTTCCTGTTTTGGATAAGAAACATGTTTAATTGTCAAGTTACAAATGCTCCAAATCTGGCAGGAAACGAGGTTGAATGTGAGCAACTGGTATGGATACCTAAAAAGGCAGGTCAGAGCACTCCTTTTAACACGTACCTTTGGCGACGGGGCACCATTCCAATTTGGTGGGGTGCAGAGCTGAAGATCACTGCTGCAGAAGCAGAAATACATGTTTCTGATTGTGATCCTTATAAAGGAAGCGTACAATACTATCAGAGGTTGAATAAGAGATATGAAGCTGGGAATATCGATGTTGTCGGTGAAGGAAATCAGGACAAAAAGGCTTTGGTTCCTATAGTTTGCATAAATTTGCTTAGGAATGGAGAAGGAAAATCAGAATCAGTTTTAGTTCAGCACTTCGAGGAATCAATGAGTTATATTAAATCAACGGGTAAACTTCCGAATACTCGAATCCATTTAGTAAATTATGATTGGCATGCAAGTACAAAGTTAAAGGGTGAACAGGAAACAATTGAAGGGCTGTGGAAGCTCCTAAAAGGACCTACTATATCAATAGGTGTTTCTGAAGGGGATTATTTACCATCCCGCTTACAGAGTACGGATTATAGGGGCGAAATCATACATAATGATGACTTCGAAGGTGATTTTTGCATAAGGTCACATCAAAATGGAGTGATACGATATAACTGTGCCGATTCTTTGGATAGAACCAATGCTGCTAGTTTTTTTGGGGCTCTCCAAGTCTTCATGGAGCAATGCAGGCGGCTAGGGATATCTTTAGATAATGACTATGGAATGGGTTACCGTTCAATGGATGCCCACAGTGGATATACAGCTCCACTGCCACCAGGGTGGGAAAAAAGGAGTGATGCTGTGACAGGGAAAACCTATTATATTGATCATAATACGAGGACCACAACATGGACACATCCTTTTCCTGATAAACCTTGGAAAAGATTTGATATGACATTTGAAGAATTCAAGAAATCAACAATTTTATTTCCCATTTCTCAGCTAGCAGATTTGTTTTTGCTTGCCGGGGATATTCATGCCACCCTTTATACTGGTTCCAGAGCTATGCATAGCCAAATCCTTAACATATTCAATGAAGAAGCAGGAAAATTTACACAATTTTCCGCTGCACAAAACATGAAAATTACTTTGCAGAGAAGATATAAAAATGCAGTTGTTGACAGCTCTCGACAAAAGCAGCTGGAGATGTTTCTTGGGATGAAGCTTTTCAAACATCTTCCATCAATACCTATTCAGCCTCTTCATGTATGTTTTTGAAAATTTTCTGGACGATTTGGTCTTTACCTAGCAATTGGAGAATTATGACGCATACATGCATTTCGTTTTACATTGAAAATAAATTCTCTCATATAACAAAGAATCAAGAGCATATTTGGTAATTATTTATCTATTTTTCTTCTTTGGGGATGGAGGGTATGGAAGTCCCATGGTTTTATTGTGCCTTTCATGGTACATGAATATTTTCCTATTTATAAAATATTATTTTATTTGCTTGGGTAGTGTTTTTTTGTTAAAAGGTGGAATGAAATAATTAATACCCAGTAGAATTTGATTTTTCAACAATTTAGTGTAAGCTGAACAGAACTCTTTGCATGTGGTCATTTTATTATAAATGGATAGGATTTCTAAATTGTTTCTTATATCAAAAGGAATAGGCGTCTTAAGACAGTTGATAACAAGGCGTATAGTCTCTATATTGTTTTACTTGCATGATGTTGAGGTCAGTTAAGGGCCTTTCGATTCAACAGAAAAATCATGAGTTCAAGTTGACATTGGAGCTCTATCATGGATTGAATATCACAAAAATTCTTAGATTCCAGCTTTTGAAGCCTCAAACAGTTGTACTGGTTTTGAACCTGGTGAACATAGAAAGCCCCTAAATTTGAGGCCAATGGATGTAATATGATTTATAATCTTTTTTAAGCATTGATTCATCTTAAACTATAAGTACGAGAGATGATTTTCACCTCATGTTTAGTGATGACGATGGCACTGGTTATCCAAATGTTATTGGCTTTAAAGAGAAGTTCCATTATTTAGGCTGCCTCCTTTTGTGAGTTTATGAGCCTCTTCGTGGGACTCTTATCGTTAAAGAGGAGTATGTGTTGTAGCTACTCCTAGTCTACCAGGTTAACTTTTTTCCTGTTTGATATTTCATATTCTGGCTCAAGTATTGCATTATTTCCTTTGGTTATTGTCCTTGTACTGCATATATGGTTACCACATGTTACTTATGCTCTACTTTTCTGTTTAGTTGTGTTGATTAACAACATGGATTGGCGTAGGTACTCACGCGAGCATCCAGTTTTTTACTCAAACCTATCACCAACATGTACCCAAACTCTAATGGTGGATCTGGTCTTCTGAGTTTTAAGAAGAAAAGCGAGATCTGGGTACTGGAAATTCTTTTCTTATCTGAATCATATGTCTGATGGAAACATGATACCTGTTCAAATTTCTTATTATCCTTGCTGCTTGAGAAACTTTATGAATTGTGATTGGTCTTGCTTGCTGCCTTTTCATGAGATAATTGTGTTCTTTGTCCTACAGGTCTTTCCGCAGAATGATGATGTCGTTGAACTGTTCATTTATCTAACTGAGCCTTGCCATGTCTGTCAGCTTCTTCTTACTGTATCTCATGGTGCAGATGACTTGACTTATCCTGCCACCGTTGATGTAAGGACTGGCCGTAATTTTGATGGGCTAAAACTAATTCTTGAGGTTTGTATGCTCTTCAAAACTTTCCCTTCGTGCTTTATGATCATAGTGTTTCTCTTGTTCAATGTCAGGAGATGTAGAGGTACAGCTCTTTAGTTAGTGTGGTCGCATGAAGAAACTGTTTTGCCAGGCTGCTTATTCTTGTAACATTTGTTTTGTCAAAAAAATGGAAAATCTTACTATTGATTACACTCAGTTACATATCATCGATAGATGTTTAATTGCATATTGGATCATTAGGGCGTTTTCCTTTTTGACAACATATTGCATTTACATGGAACACCAAAATGACCTTTCACATGGTCATTCAAGCCTATTCACACATGATTACGCTGTTCAACACTGTTACAATATATCATCTGCATACTGCTTCTAGTCCTAGCTTTTTTATTTTTTAAGCATGAATTTATTTAAATTCATGACAAATTATGTATCAGAATTACCCAATTTCACACAAAAGGCAACATACATGAAGTGACTGCACGTTCTGCCATCCATATTTTCCTACATACATGGACTGTTTGTATGTATGCAAATGGTTAATATTAACACGTGGTTATTGATGATCTTAAATAGCTTTGTTGGTTCTTTGCAGGGTGCTTCCATTCCTCAGTGTGAAAATGGGACAAACCTTGTAATAACCTTACCAGGGCAAATCAGTGCTGAGGATATGGCTATCACTGGGGCTGGTGCACGCCTCCATTCCCAAAATGCATCAACACTTCCATTATTATATGATTTTGAAGAACCAGAGGGTGAAGTGGACTTCCTTACTCGTGTCGTAGCTGTGACATTTTATACTGCTGATTCTGGGAGAAGTTCAATGACACTTGGTGAGGTGAGAAGTAATATTTCATTGAGCTACACAATCATTTTCTGAGAGCATCTTGATGAGTTTTTTTGGACCTGTAATATTTAACATGTAGTTCTCTAGATTCTGGCATAGATGTCATACTTCAATTTTTTCATTTCATTTGGCCTGTTTTTATTTTTATTTATATATTTTTTTCCCGTCTCATTTCTTTATATCCTATTGCTTTTTTAGGATTAACGAAATTTTATTTGTAACCAGCCTAATGTTACATTGACATATTTTGAGGAAGTTGACCTTTATTATTATTATTACTATTATTATTTTCTCAACTGGTATAATTTGCTAATTTACATCTTTAGGGTTCTCTGTCTCGCCCATCAGCTTTTTTTTTTGGTTATTTTTTTGTCATTTATCACTATTACGTTAGGATTTGCTCTTACTTCTACTTTGTAACATATTTTATTTTGTTGGCTAATATTATAGATAGAGATCCTTGGAGCTTCACTTCCTTGGAGTGGGGTGTTTTATGACGAAGGACCTGGTGCAAGATTAGCTCACCTCACTAAAAAGATTCATAAGGAAATCAACCAATTTTCTTCTGGTTCAGGAACCAAGCCATCTATGGCCCCTTCATTAAATGAGGATATTTCAAAATCAGTTAAAGCGAGTACTTCTGCAGATCCATCGGTTGACCTTTTGACCGGAGAAGTCACATTTTCGGATCCAATTTCACAACCAGTTAGTGAAACTGTTGTACATCAGGGGGAACCCTTACCTGGTCTTTTGGACCAGCATGTTGGATTTCATGGTGCTGACACTGACCACGAAGTTTCCTCACCAGAAGATCCAAAGGTTACCGATAGTTGTTCCGAACAATACATAAACTGTCTCATATCCCTTGCAGGACCTCAGATGGTATGTTTCAATTTTTTATGTTTCGTCTGGTCATCATGACATCATTTAAATTAGAACGGTGCAATGTATAGATTTCAATTTTGAGCTGTATCAGAGTTGGCACAGATCATGGGCCAACCTACAAATTAAGTGTTTGGCTAACATCAAAACTGGCTAACCAGAACGTAGATGATAGGAAGCAAATAAATGGATAATATACGATAGTTCATCTGAACAAGTTGAGCAAAAATGAAAAGAAATAAAAATAAAGAAAAAATATATAAATAAGGATAATGAGCCTCCAGCAATGCATACATGTTGTATGAGAGCTGAAAAGGAAAGTCCAGGGCAGCTTGCTGAGACAGTCAATTTGTTTGGAGTGAATTTTGGGTTGGTTATAAGAGGCAACAGATATGGGGAAGGAAATTAGGATGAGGTTTTCAGCGAAGAATCAACAGGCAATAGTTTTTCTGAATCCCTCTCTGCACGTTGATTATTGAATTAGTGGTTTTTGAGTCAGTAAGAACTAGGAAATTCTTGCTACGATAGGTAGTGGTAATAGCATTTTAAGCAAGAAAGTGACTTTGGGTTGCTTTGAAGTTTCAAGGACAAGATCTGTGAGTAATGGTTGGCTCATGTCATTATTTGAGTGGTATGTGCCTAAAAGGATGGATTATGACGATCACTTTTAATAGAAGAATGAAGATGATTTAATCATCTAGTATTCTTATTCTGATCCTAATATATCATATTTAGAAAGATAATATTTATGCAATAATGCAGGAAAAGAGGCTCAGCTTTCAAGAAGCCATGAAGCTTGAAATTAAGCGCCTCCGGCTAAATCTTTCAGCTGCCGAGAGGGATAGAGCATTATTATCAACTGGAACTGATCCTGCTACTATAAATCCAAATCTATTGCTCGATGAAATTTATATTGGAAGGTTATGCAGACTGGCGAACAACCTTGCATTAGTTGGACACACTTATCTGGAAGACAAAACTGCTGCTGCTATTGGTCTTGATAAAATTGATGATCTTGTGGATTTCTGGAACATCACGGAAATTGGAGAGATCTGTTCTGGTGGAACCTGTGAGGTGCGTGCTGAAATTAATACACCAGTTCAATTTCCCTCTAAAGCATCTTTAATGGGAGCTCCCCAGCCTGTCTTGTTATGCTCGCAATGCCGAAGAAAGGTTTGTAAAGTATGCTGTGCTGGGAGAGGGGCTCAACTACTAACAAGCTATAGCCCACGAGAAGTCTCAAACTACAGCCAGGGAGGATCTGGTCATGGGAGCCGAATTGATATCTCGAATGGTTTGGATGGTCTTGTCTGTAAGAGCTGCTGTCCCAACATTTTGCTTGATGCATTGATCTTGGACTATGTAAGGGTATTAATTAGTGGACGAAGAATTGCTCGTGCCGATGATGCTGCATATGGAGCTCTGAACCAGGTGATTGGATCATCATTTGGGGATTGGCTGTCTGGAAAGAATCTGCGGTATGCTGGCCAACGAGTAAATAAGGTCCTTAGAAAACTGCTTAATGGAGAAGAGTCTGTTGCTGAATTTCCATTTGCCAGCCTTTTGCACTTGGTAATGTTCTGATTCTTACATACGCACAAGTTTTGTTTTCTGTCATGTGCGCTGCATATGATTTCTCGTTTAAGAATATAACTATGAGATTATATTTTATGTTTTTCTTTTAGAGCTAAGTTAGAAAACTATAATATTCACAATAGTACGTGCGATATTTATTCCTGAAAAAGTGATGTTACAATTAGGAGTAGAAGAATAAAAAATGTATTTTGGGTGGAGAAATGGTTGATTGAGGGGTGTTTGGCAACTTAAATTACCAATATATATTGTAAAAATCTTTATTTGTCGCCATTGCATTTTCAAAAAGTTCACGCTGTGGGTAGCTCTACTGTGATGGACAACTCACCTTAATGGAAAAGTTCTGGTCCCTAAAGATAATGCTAGGAGGCATTGCAAATCTATGGCCTCTTACAAAAGCTTGGTGGACATTACTTTTGATTTTAAACTTGGCAATGAAAAGGGAACCAAATTTTGGTAGGATGTCCTGGTTGGTGACGAATCACTCGAAGATCTTTTTGCTAGACATGCAATAGAAGTTATTAGAAATTCATTTGAATTTTCGGAATTCATCGGCATTGATATCATTCCATAAAAGGCTGGTGGCTTAGCCTTTTGTTCATGACAAAGTTAGTACACTGCCTTCTGAATTTGGTACTGTTATCGGTTCCATTTTGCTACTTACCTTACATTCTCGAAGACACAGAATGGAATGTGATTTTATTTTTAAAAATTAACTCTCTTTTAGAAAAGACATTTCAAGATACTCTAATGTTTTTATCTCTTGAAAATTGTCTGATATTATTCCAAGAATTGTGTCATCCAACTCGCAAAAGTTTTCCATTTGGTTGTCTTTGTAATTTATAATAATTTGCAGGGTTTTGCGTAATTGTAGGTTGAAACAGCAGCAGATTCTGCACCAGCCTTGTCATTGCTTGCTCCCTTAGGTTCTGGTTCGTTTTCTTCATATTGGAAAGCTCCTCCCAACACAACCTCTGCTGAATTTGTTATTGTTCTTGGTTCCATTTCTGATGTTAGTAGTGTCATCATGATTGTGAGCCCGTGTGGGTACTCTGCAGGAGATACTCCAATTGTAAGTACTAACATTTGCGTGCTTAATATGCTTCTTTAGGAGATATTCCAATTGCAAGTACTAACATTTGCGTGCTTAATATGCTTCTTTGTTAGTGTGTTGGTAGTCAATGTGCTTGTTATTAGAGCCTACATAGACATAAGAGTGTAAGTATTCCAGAAATGTATCTTGCAAGCATAGCAGGGATAGTTGAATAAGTCACTGCAGGATCATCATGGATGGTGCTCAAGAACAAAAAAATCATTTTAACTGAATATTATTTCATGGCAGATATAACCTTTGCTATGTGTAAGTCATAGTTTTTGACGTGTCAGACTTGTTTTACTTGAATCAGTCTGCGATTTTTTGTAACTTTGCATTTTGTGTCAAATACAACTTTCTAGCACCGGGAACATTTGCGTTCATGTCTTATTAGACTTTTTTGCTCGTGCACATTATGTTTTTCGTCGACTTGAATAAACAAAAAATGAGACGACACATCTCTACAGGGGGTAGATTTGAACCATGAATTTAGAATATATTATTACAATGCTTTGAAATCTTGCTGGATATTGAAACTTGTACCCTTCTCTCATATCAGGTACAAATTTGGGCGAGTAATTTTATTCACAGGGAAGAACGGTCATATATTGGAAAGTGGGATGTTCAATCCTTGATTCCATCTTCATTTGATTTTTGTGGACCAGAAAGAAAACACAGCGAGGATGCAGCACCTAGACATGTCCGGTTTACCTTTAAAAGCCCTGTTAGATGCCGCATCATTTGGATGACGCTACGCCTCCAACGCGCTGGTTCCAGTTCTTTTAATTTTATGAAAAATTTTGACCTCTTGTCTCTTCTAGATGAAAATCCTGTTGCCCCAGTTAATCCACAAGTTAATCGACGTGCCTCGTTAGGATCCTTTGGATCCTTTGGAGGATCGAGTGAAGCTATTCCTTGTCTCCATGCTAAACGAATCATCGTAGTCGGAATCCCAGCGAGAAAAGAGATAGCCCTTGAATCATCATCAGACACTGATCAAGTGACTAATACTGACAGGTCCTGGTTGGAGAGAGCCCCTCAGTTAAGGAGATTCAAGGTAGAAATTCTTCTCTTGTGGGTGTTCTATAATGTCTAGTCTCTGTGGCATTTGTCAAAATTCCTCCCATACTAACTTGCTGTTAACTGTCTTTTTGTTTTCTTTAGGTTCCAATTGAAGCTGAAAGGGTTATGGACAACGATATTGTCATGGAACAGTATCTATCTCCAGCTTGCCCAATGATTGCTGGGTTCCGTCTGGAGGCTTTCGGTGCAATAAAACCTCGAGTTACCCATTCACCTTTTTCAGATGAACAAGTCTGGGATGCCTCGGTTACATTTTTAGAAGATCGACACATCTATCCTGCTGTAATATATCTACAAGTTTCCGTTATTCAGGTAACTAGTAGTCTTTGTTTTATGTTGTTCAGATCATAAATAGTTTTTGTGTAACTGTCCAAGTCCCACCTCCGGCAGATATTGTCCTCTTTGAGTTTTTCCTTTCGGGCTTCCCTCCAAGGTTTTAAAACACGTCTGCTAGGGAGAGGTTTTCACACCTTTATAAAGAATGTTTCGTTCCCCACTCCAACCGACGTGGAATCTCACATTTTGTTTAGTATACAACTTTAGCATAAAAACTGTAATGGCCCAAGCCACCACTAGCCGATATTGTCCTCTTTGAGCTTTCCCTTTCGGGCTTCCTCTCAAGGTTTTAAAACACGTTTCCTCCCCCAACCAATATGGGATATCACAAAAACAAAAACATACGTAGCTAGGATACAATCCATTAACTGTTTTCCATGGACAACAACTAGGTGCAGAAGGATCCTATTTTCTCATTTCTCAGCACGGTTTTCGTCTCGAACAAAATTTTCATTCTGATGTTTAGTTTATTTAGCTCTTTTTGAATCTCTCAAATAAGGAAAGCAGATACTCTCGCAAGAATTGTCTAATTTGGGCGATTCTCATCTGATGCTGAGTATCTTTGTTCAACGGCACTGATTATATTTTTTCCTGGAAAGTTACTTTAGTATTTCAATCATGCTTATAGTTAACATGACATTTACAGGAGCCCAATAATGAAGTAACTATTGCCGAGTACCGACTACCGGAAGCGAAAGCAGGAACAGGATTTTACTTCGATTTGCCTAGACCTGTACAAACGAGAAGAATTATATTCAAACTTCTCGGCGATGTTGCAGCGTTTTCCGATGACCCAGCTGAACAAGACGATTCTGGATTTCGGGTTTTTGCAGCAGGGTTGTCTTTGTCTAATAGAATTAAGCTTTTTTACTATGCAGATCCTTATGAACTTGGAAAATGGGCAAGTCTTTCAGCTGTTTGATGCTCGGACGTTGCTCTTACTGCGAGGAGAAAAGAAAACAAAAGGTAAAGGTAAAGGTAATTAATTATGTTATTTGATTCCATTCTTTGTTGTAATGCCAATATATGTAACTCAATATTCTTTTACATAATAATACCAAATTTTAGGAACTTAGAAGAAAAGTTCTCTTTCCTGCTGGAATAGATATTTGTGTATATACAAATCTCAAGATTTTTGATCCTTTTGAGTTGGGAATGAGTAAGAAAAAGCTTGTTTAGTGGCCTTGCGTGGCGTTTGATGTTCGTTTATGTTCTAGGTAGTAAAACAATACGTAGAGCGAAGCGTGGAGAATTCGAACTTCTGACATTTATGTTAAAGATGCTTACTTTATTTGAGCTTGTAAAAAAATTCTCAGTTTGTATATTTATTTATTAAAATCTAACGTTTATCTTTTCCTCTCGTGTGTTCTTCCGTTTATGAGAACAAGTTTCCAAGTTCCATATGTTTAAAGGTGTGCCCACTTAGCACCTATTCACGTGTCATCTTTTCGCCTAATCTTTGACAAAAACGTCATCTACTCTAAAACCAGAGAGAGAATGGTTTCATTAGGAATTAGGTTGGAAAGCTTTTCAAAGCTAACTCAACAACCTCAAATTATTTAGTCATATCTCTCGTCCATGACCATTTCATCAATATACACAGATTTCTAGAAGCATACTCAAAAGATCAACCCGGTTGAGTTTTCACTATTATTTGAATGTACTACCAATATGCATCACCATAATATAATCGATTGTAGCTTATTATCAGTCGATGAAGACCGAAAATTGAATCTACGATAAGATTTAGGAGCTTCGATAAAAAACGATGGGAATTATCAATAAAAAAAAACGTACGATGAATAAACTACAACGACAATTGCAATTATTATTTATTATTAGTTGTTATATTAGTGATTACAAAAGAACAAACACATAAAACAACATTCTCTTCATTAATCTAAACAAAAAATAAGGAAACCCACCACATCTCTGACATCTTTTGTTGCCTTTTTGTTCTGTCTTTGTCCTATTCCAAACAGAAAATAAGAAAATAAAACATAATTCATAAATGTATATAAAATATAAATGTTTTAAGTTAGATTAACTAAAATATTTTTAACTAATTAAATTTTAATTTCTTTAGTTTATTTTGTAATAAATGTTAATAGTCATCTTCAAACAAATAATTTTAATAATATCATATAATTTTTTAATAAATAATACGTAGCACTTTTAAATTATTCTACAACTATAATAATTTATTAATAAAAGTAATCTAAAAAAGATATAGTATAAAATTATTATTATAATAAAACACTTACTTAATTTTTATTATAGTTTATTATTATTAATTATAATTAGAATTATTAATTAGAATTATAATTATAATTAATTACAATTAATAATTCTAATTCTAATTAATTAATTATATCCCAACAAAAGAAAATAGAGTTTTAAAAGAAAGTGAAACCATACTAAACACAAATAGTAATAAAAGACATATTTAGGTAAAGATCAACAAAAAAAATAAAATAATAATAATAATAAAGAAAAAGAAAAAAAGTGGAATGAGAAATAATACAAAAGAGAAAAAAGGGTTTTCTCGGCCAAACATGTTTTTTATAAACCTATTTGATTCCTTAACTCAAATCCCATCTTTGCTTTCCCGCTCGGGTTAGAAATCACGACTTCCGATGATAGGTCAACACTGACGTCCGCGTTAGAAATCACGACTCTCTACAATTGTATGATATTGTCCACTTTGATCATAAGTTTTCGTCACTTTAGTTTGAGCTCCTCCAAAATGACTGGTATTAATAGAGATGTATTCTTTACTTATAAATCCATGATCAAACTCTCTTAGAAGGAGCGTGAATGGCGGGTTCTTGGTTCTATAAATTGATCAGCTCCCCAACATCAATTCTTCACTCCTAAAATCTCCGACCCTTTGAATCCAATGAAGAAATTCGAGGTGGTTTTCATTCCCGGCCCCGGCATGGGTCACCTCGCCTCCACCGTCGAGATGGCCAAGCTTCTCGTCGCCCGAGATGCACGTCTCTCCGTCACTGTCCTCGCCATCAAGCTCCCCCACGACGCCCAAACAGCCCACCACATACAGACCCTTTCAGCCGCTTTTGAAGGTAAATCCATAAGGTTTATTGTTCTTCCTGAACTAATCTTTCCAAGCGATGGTAACAGCAGCAGAAGCAGCTTTCTTGTGGAGAAACTCTATGAATCTTACAAACCCCATGTGAGACAAGCTGTTACTAACCTCATTGGCTCCATAAATCTTGTGGGTTTTGTCATAGATATGTTTTGCACAACTATGTCGGATGTCGCTAAGGAATTTGGGGTTCCTTGTTATTTGTTTTACACTTCTAGTGCTGGGTTTCTTGCTTTTAGCTTTCATATTCAAGAATTTTATGAACAAAACAAGAACATTGAAGAATTGCTGCAAAACCCAGATGGGGAATTAGCTAATCTACCTAGTTTTATCAATCCTGTTCCTCGTACTGCCGTTCCTGGGTTCTTCTTTAATAAAGACATGGCTGTTTGGTTTCATGATAATACGAGGAAATTCAGAACAGAAATACAGGGGATTTTGATTAATACATTTGAAGAAATGGAATCACATATGATGAAATGGATGTTAAATGGGTCCTCGAAGATCCCCAATTTGTATGCAATTGGACCCATTTTGCAATGCAATTCGAGTGTTAATGATGGTTTAGAAGCTCTGAAATGGCTCGATGAACAACCGGTGGATTCGGTGGTTTTCCTCTGTTTTGGAAGCAGGGGAAGCTTCGACAAGGATCAAGTGGCGGAGATGGCTCGAGGATTGGAGCGAAGTGGGGTTCGATTCTTGTGGGCTCTCCGGCAGCCGCCACCGGAGGGTGCGATGGATGGGCCAAATGACTACGCCAACATCAACGAGGCTCTACCGGAGGGGTTTCTTGAGCGAACTAGGAGTGTTGGGAGGGTTATTGGGTGGGCGCCGCAGGCGGAGATATTGGCTCATCCGGCGACCGGTGGGTTTGTGTCGCATTGTGGTTGGAACTCGACGTTGGAGAGCTTGTGGCATGGTGTGCCGATGGCGGCGTGGCCGATGTATGCGGAGCAGCAGTTTAATGCGTTTGAAATGGTGGCGGAGCTGGGATTGGCGGTGGCGGTGTGCTTGGATTATAGGATGGATATGGGGAGAGAAGGGTTGAGAGTTGTGAGTTGTGAAGAGATTGAAGATGGGATTAGGAAATTGATGGATGAAGGGAATGAGATTAGGAAGAAAGTTAAGGAGAAGAGTGAAGAGAGTCGGAGGAGTATGAGGGACGGTGGTTCGTCGTTCGTTTCGTTGGGTCGTTTTATTGATGATGTCTTGGCCAACGCACCTGAAGGCAACCACTGAAAGCTCGTAGATTTGTTCTTAAATCTTATCGTAGATTCAACTTTGGGTCTGTATTGACTGATAATAAGGTGTAATCGATCATGTTATGGTGATGGGTATTGGTAGTATGTTTACCTAATAGTGAAAACTCAATCGAGTTATTGATCTTTTTAAGGAAGAGATCGAAAGTTTGAATTGTTGTTTGAATTTGTGTATATTGATGGATTGGTCATGGACACGAGAGACGTGAGTGAGGAATTTGAGGGTGTTGAGTTAGCTTGGAAAAGCTTTGCCAACAAAGTTCAAGTGGGTTATTCCTAATAGAGTATTTCCTCAGCTCGACTCGACCCGACCTGGTCCAATCCAAATGATTGTTTGTGAGATCCACATTGATTGGAGAGGGGAATGAGTGTCAGCGAAGACACTGGACCCTGAAGATGGTGGATTGTGAAATCCTACGTCGATTGGAGAGAAAAACGAGTGAAACAAGGACGTTGGGCCTCGAAGGGGTTGGATTTTGAGATCCTACATCGATTGGAGAGAGAAACAAAGTAAAAGTGAGGGAAATCTCTCCCTACCGAACACATTTTAAAACTCTGAAAGAAAGCTATGATAATATCTACTAGCGGTGGCTTAAGCTCTTACATTGTCAACCTTAATCAACATGCACTTTAGGATTTAGGGTTTAGCGTTTAAGGTTTACTTATTGTCTAGCCTTTCACGCGCCAGTGGACATTTCTAAGCTCAACCCGACCCTACCCGATCGAACCCTAGTGGTGGTCAATTATTTAATTCCCCCAGCCATATATATTATCACTATAAATATTAATTCTTTATCCAAAGGCACAGCGAAGCCATGACGTCATCCATCTCTGTTAAAAACTTTAAAATAATTACACAAATACCCTCCTCCCTCTCCACCGTCCCTTCCGTCCTGTGCTGAAAATGAAGCAGCTGGAGCTGGTGTTCATCCCGACGCCGCTCATCGGCCACCTCACCGCCGCCGTCCACCTGGCCCAACTCCTCACAACTCGACACCCTCCTCTCTCAATCACCATTCTCATAATCAAACTCCCTTTCCCCACCAAATCCGCCCGTCTAATCCAATCCCTCTGTTCCTCCTCTGCTTCCGACCGGATCCGATTCATCACCCTCCCGGAACAACCCATCCCCGACGGCACCAAAAACACCCTCCTCCTCGACCCCCTCGTCCAGTCTCAGAAACAAAACGTTGCCACCGCCGTCGCTGACCTCACCTCCGCCGCGGACAGAGGACCGGACTCCCCGACACTTGCTGGGTTCGTCGTCGACATGTTCTGTATTCCCATGGTGGATGTGGCCAACCAATTTGGTGTCCCTACGTTCGTGTTCTACACTTCCAGCGCTTCCTTTCTAGCCCTCCTCTTCCATCTCCAAGAGCTCTACGACAATGAGTTCAATCACGACATGGACCGGTTACTAAACTCCGCCACAGAGTTCGCCGTCCCCTGTTTTAGGAATCCGATTCCGAGGAAAGTGATTTCCACCATGTTTATAGACAGAGAAGCGACTGAATGGACGCACGCCCTCACTCGGAGGTACAGAGAAGCAAATGGGTTTCTAATCAATACATTTTCCGAGCTCGAACCCGACGCGATTCACTGGTTCGCCGAACAGAGGCTCCCGCCGGTGTACGCCGTCGGACCCATTTTAAATCTGAAGAAAAACCCCCAAATCGGAGAAAGTGAGGAGGAAATCAGGAAGTGGCTGGACGAGCAGCCGCCGTCGTCGGTCGTATTCCTCTGTTTCGGAACTATGGGGAGGTTCAATGAAGCTCAGACCAAGGAGATCGCCGAAGCGTTGGAGCGAACCGGAGTCCGGTTCATTTGGGCGATACGGCAGGCTCCGCCGGAGAGCGTATTACCAGAGGGGTTCGTAGATCGGACGGGTGGGATCGGAAAAGTGATAGGGTGGGCCCCGCAGGTGGAGATATTGAAGCATCCGGCGACGGGAGGGTTTGTATCGCACTGTGGGTGGAATTCGGTGTTGGAGAGTTTGTGGAATGGGGTGGCGGTGGCGACGTGGCCGATGTACGCGGAGCAGCAGGTGAATGCGTTTGAGATGGTGGTGGAGTTGGGAGTGGCGGTGGAGGTTTCGTTGGATTACAGTATGATGGTGGCGGAGGAGGAGGAGCAGGCTGTTTTGACGGCGGAGAAGATTGAGGGCGCCATTACAAGGCTGATGGAGAGGTCGGATGAGCTTAAAACGGCGTTAATGGTTAAGGGTGAGGAAAGCAAGACGGCCATGATGGAGAGTGGATCTTCTTTTAATGCACTTAATCGTTTCATTGATGCAATCATGCCTAACCGGTTCGACCCGAGCGAATCAGATCATTGAAGTTTACACACACGTACCTTTTTCTTTTTGTTTGATTTCTCTTCTCGTTCAGCTCGATCATTGAGTTAGTGTCTCAATCCACGATGTCAGTCATTTACTATCTAGATAAAACAAGTTGTTTAGGTCTATAGTCTAATGGGTTCTAGTTAAACTAGAGAACCGCTTGGATCTTCGAACCCTCCCAAAAAGCTTAGATAACCATAGAGCTTAAACTCGAATAGAGTAATCTACTAAGATACGAATGTGATAGAGCCTACAAGTAGGTTGCTTTACTGGTCGCGTGGGGGAGTGCTCAAATACAGAGGCTAGAGGGGATCGTCTTGGGACTTGAGTCATGTCTCATACCTATTTGCTGTTGAGTCATGTCTCATACCTATTTGCTGTTTGTAACAAACTCAAACATCACTTTTGACTTATTCGTCACGGTCTGAAATTCTTACTTGAAAAATGAGTTCATGACAGTGAAATCGTAATTGACTTGAGTGCAAGGTTGACTGACTTGAGTGTAAGGTATCGTTTTGGCTACAAACTCTTTGGTGGCGACTTATCATAGGATATTTTTATTTTAAAGTCAGAAATTACAATTTTAAAGGTCAAAAACCTTTAAATTCAGTGTCCCCACAACGCGGTCGGAATGGAATGTGAGGGTGGACCAGAAGTCAAAGTCGTTGAAAAATTAAAATAAAAAAAGAAAAAGAAAAATGGTGAGCGAGCTTCTCATTGGACGGTGAGGATCAAACTGTCACAGGCGGACCTACCATTGCCTTTGATTTAGGAAGTATTTCAAATAATTTGGTAGTCTTCCTGATTTGACATTTGACACTGACATATCAAGTCAACACTATTCGTTCTTCTTTTTCCATGACGTTGACTTCTTGTCTTTTTTTAGTGGACTTACCTATCAGTCAACTATCTACGCTTATCTCAACACGTGTAATGATATACCTTTCTTACTTTTACACATGATAACTCTGATATTCTCTTGCAACATGGTCACGTGGCTCTGATATTCTCTTGCAACATGGTCACGTGGCTCTGATATTCTCTTGCAACGTGGTCACATGATGGTTATGATATTCCCTTGCAACATGGTCACATGATGGCTCTGATGTTCTCTTGTAATATGGTCATGTGATGGTGGCTCTGATGTGATGTTCTCTTGCAACATGGTCATGTGATGGTGGCTCTGATGTTCCCTTGCAACATGGTCACGTGATGGCTTTGATGTTCCCTTTCAACATAGTCATGTTACTTCTTCCGTATGAGAATGAAGCTTCTCCCATCAACCAACACAATTCATTTCAAGTCTCAAGTCAAGTAGAGATTCGGAATCCAAATTCAACACTCAATAACTCCGACCTTCACTTACAATATAGTCACATTACTTACTCTTTACTTCTAATAATGAAACTTACCCCATCAACCAACACGAGTCATCTCAGGTCGGATGTCACCCAATATAAAATTGTGCATATTTAGCTTTAAAGTACTTATAATTGAGCCACCGAAAAAGAATACACTTTGTTAGTATAGGTACACATTGGAGTTCATAAACCACTCATTTACTTATATGTCACAAGTTTCAACCCACGAACCAAATCCATTTTTTAAAACTTCAAACTCAATTCAAACCGGAAAAAAAAATACATACAACCCAAAACAGCTCAACAGAGTAATTCAAATTGTTCGAGATATCGAGTCATCTAAATATCTCTATATGGAATACCCATATTTTATACAATAAATTCATTCGCAAAACAAACATTTCACGACTATTCATGAAATTTATGATTCCGAATTATTTTACATCAGTTTCTCTAATATAATCTTCAAACTCGAAACAAACTCACATGAACGCTCCACCAATTGGCTAAGAGGAACTGTATAATCAAATCATGAGCCACAAAACATCTATCCATCCATCCTTCTCTATAAGGAAGACATAGTTATGCACAATTAATACTTAAAAATTGCTAAACAAAAACAAAAAACGAGTCAATTTTCAAGCCCAGATAGCGAGTAAAGACATCAAGGCAGCTCCAAGAATAAGAGAAAGATTGGCCATAAATTGAAGTTTTCCATTACTCTGCATTCTTGGGTTCATAAAATCGGCAGCCAACAGATCAACAAGAGCCATATAGATTAAGATACCTGCTGAAGCTGCGTTCAATATCCCTTCCACTATCAGTGCCTTTGGGTCCTCTTCGTCGTAACCGTTTGTTACTCCAATGCCTATTACTATCCCAATTGGCGTTGTCAGACAGAAGAAAAGCGCCATTATTATTGTTGCTCTGTTCTTGAACTTTGCCTGCATGTTTCAACCAATTTAGCACCCTCGCTTTTAAATTCTAACAATATAAGAATAGATTTGATTTAAATATGTTTCAAGATTGAGCCTCGACATCGAGCAGAACAGACTTAACTCGACTAGGTCTAGGTCAAGCTAGTTTAACATCCAACACTAAGCCACTAATCTAACACGTTGGGTCAGGTCTAGATCAAGCTAGTTTAACGTCCAATATTAAGCCCATGACCTAACACATTTGATATAAGTTTGAGTTGTAATAATTTTCATCAATAAAAGTCATAATGTAAATATGTCATCAAAATTTACACAAAAAGGGTTAACTATAACGGCCCAAATCCACCGCTAGTAGATATTGTATTCTTTGGGCTTTTCCTTTCAAGCTTCCCCTCAAAGCTTTAAAACGCGTCTACTATGGGAAGGTTTCCACACCCTTATAAATGGTGGTTTGTTCTCCTCCCCAACCAATGTGGGACATCACATTAACAAAGATGGGAAGTATTTTTTTGAACGATTGGTCATAGAGCATCAAACTAGTTTGCGATTTACTAAAAGCACAAAAAAACTAAATTCATACGATTGGAATATAAGTACTAAAACACTAATAGTCCAAGTTCACCGCTAACAGATCTTGTCTCTTTGGGTTTTTAATTCAAGGGCTTAACCCTCGAGATTTTAAAACGACTACTAGAGAGAAGTTTCCAAAGATTTCTTATAATAGCGTGGAAACTTCTTCCTAGTAAAAGAGTTGGGTTGAGTTTAAAAAACATAGTTTTACGTAACAAGCCAAAGCAAGCAACCGTAAGCTTGGGCTATTTTTCGGGCTTAGAACTATTTAAAGTTCAAAATTAAAAAAAGATATAAGTAATTAAATAGTTGAATTTGGAAGAATAATAATAAAATATTATAAAGTAGGTGCGAAAAGCAAGAAGCAGCAGCAGCAAAGTGAACATAATTTAATATGCTCTAATTTTCAACGAAACTATGGGATGTTTGATTGCTTAATGATTTGTTTTTTCCTCTTTTTTAATTTAAAATAAGGTTTATGGATGAGATTAGGAAGAAATATTTGAGAATTCGTGTCAATTTCAGTGGGCACCAAAGTCAACCAATGTACATAACTCTGATGACACAACCCACCAACCATAGGTCCCATATTTAATTCACATATTTGACTATACAACCCACCACCAACATGTCCATCCACATGGTATCTATATATTATTTCTTTTACGCAATACTCACATAATTGTATTTTTTAAATTTAAAACTAAAAAAAAAAAGAAGTTAAAGGTATCGTTTTGTAACAAAAGTCCAACGCTAACAGGTACGGTCTAAAAAAATTAAGGGTATTGTTTTGTAACCGCTCAAGCCTAATGCTAATAAATATTTTGTCATTTGAGAGATTTCCACACTCTTACAAGAATGTTTCGATCTCTCTCTAACCGATGTGGGATCTTACAACTCACCTTTTTAAGGACCCACGGCTCTAATACTATTTGTAAGAGTGTTACGTTCTTCTCTCCAATCTATGTGAGAACTTACAACTCACCCTTTTAAGGACCCACGGCTCTAATACTATTTGTAAGAGCCCAATTTCTTCTCTCCAACCGGGATCTCACAACTCACCACTTGAGGACCCAGAGTTCTCTGTAGTGTGTCGACTCTAATACTATTTGTAAGAGCCCAATTTCTTCTCTCCAACCGATGTGGGATCTCACAACTCACCACTTGAGGACCGAGAGTTCTGTTTAGTGTGTCGACTCTAATACTATTTGTAAGAACCCAGTTTATTCTCGATCTCACAACTCATTCCTTGAAGACCTGAGTTCTCTCGCCACACTGTCCAGTGTCCACTCTAATACTACTTGTAACCGTCCAATTCCAGATGTTGTCCACTCTAATACTACTTGTAACAGTCCAATTCCAGATCGTTATGTATCATCGTCAGCTTCACAATTGAAAAGGTTTCCACGCCCTTTGAATGGATCGTACCTCTCTCTAGGTGAAATCATGTTTAAAGTTTTTAAAATTTTAGGGTTATTATTGAAAATTTTAAAAATTAAAAGGGTATTATTGAAATATTTCAAAGTTAAAATGATTTTTTTCATTATTTTATATAAGGGAGTTAGAGATAATTTTATTAATTTAACCTAAAAGAATAAAAAGAAAATACCTGAGCGATGGATCCTCCTAAGCCCATGCCCTCGAATAACTGATGAAAAGTAATGGCCGCCACTAGAGGCCTAATGGTTTTGGGAGTTTCAGAAACGCCCAAACCAATCCCAATAATTACCGAATGTACCACTATCCCCAGCTCCAGTACCTACACAAACACACCATTAAAATTAAACCAATCAAACAATTTCTGGATTTCAATTCTCAAAATCTTCAATACGAACAATATCGATAGCGAAATCCGGTTTCAATTTCTTCCGATTCTGTTTACCTGAGAGATCACACGGTGCCGGAGAATCTCCGCCGGTGTTCCAGTGACATCAGAGGAGTCATGAGCGTGGCCATGACCGCCGTGAGTATGAACAGGAATATGAGCTTCGATAGCTCTGCCGTTCATCTCATCAATCTCAGGCTGAGCTCTCTTCAGATGAAGACGAGTATAATAAGAGCTAGCACCGGCATCCACCATTAAAGTACCAATAGCCGCCACCATAGCCACCAAGCCAGTGAACGGAAACTTCGCCCAGGGATCCTCTTTCAGTTTCGGCGATTGCAAACTCTCGTAAGCATCAGGAAGAACATGGATGAATCCGGTAGCCAAAATGACACCAGCGGCAAAGGCTTTAATAACAAAGAAAATCTCCTTCTCAGGACTCAAAGCAGGAATCACCTTACCGAGCATCGGAATAGAAACTCCGATTAATCCAGCGGCGAGAATCGTAGCTATGGCAACGATTTTGTATTTTAGGGCTAGCGGTTTGTTTCGGATTCCTTCGTCTTCTTCTTCTTCAGGACAGTTACACTCTTCCTGTGCCGCAATCAGTGAAGGAATAAGCAGAAGAAACAGAACAAGAAAAACGAGAAGAAGAGGATGAAGCTTGAAGGTCGCCATTGCCATGGCCGATTAGAACGGTTATGGATTTAGGGCTTTTTTTTTTCCCCTTTTCGTTGAAGAAGATGAATTACAGTTGGGATTTAAAGAGTTTGCTACGGACGTGGAAATTTCCATGTTCAGATATAGGGATTCAAAATAAATTATATTATTTTGCTAATGATATTTAATTAATTAATTAATTAATTAATTAATTGTTTAATTAAAATGTTATTAATTGGCATGGCGAAAGGATGTCGACATGTGCTTAATTCACCGGCGAGAGTGTCGATTGACTTGGAATAAATCGTTGAAGTCAAATTCAAATGTCGACATTTTTATGTAATTTCACTAAATTTCCAATTTTGCCCTCCGTTTAATAATAATCTCCGCCATATTCTTCTCATTTTTTTCTTTTTTTTTCTAATTTTTGAATTAGGGACTCTTTCACACGTTATCCAGTTACACCAACTTTTTTATTATTATTATTTATTAAAAAAAAAAATTAATTTTAATTTTGTAACTAATTTATAGCGTTGAAAATCGAGCTCACAGAAACTAACCACCACTCAAGTTGCGCCCCGTTCTCAATCGTAGCTCGTCAATTCTTACGTAATGTCCCCAACAACTCTTATCTCTGCCCATCATTCATTGCTCACGTGTCCACACAGTCAGCAACGTCTACTACTATTTTCATTCCGTCAGCTGGGTCCTACATCGTTTATTTCTCGATTCTTCCGATTTATAATACCCCATCATCAATTTGGTTCAGTTTACCTATTTTACACCAATTTGAATATAATTCGATGGGTTTTTGTCTGTTTTTTTGTCCATGTTGAATTTTGTCCACTTCATACTCAAATTTGTTCGTTTTTGCCTTCTTCAATTTAAGGTTATTTTAGACATTTCCAATGAAATTCGTGTATCACTCATTATTTTTATGTAATGATTGTGACAAGTTTGGATTAAATAAGGTTGGTAAATTGCATCGTAGAGGTAATTTTCGTATTATATTACCTTAGAGATAAGTTAAATATTTAATAGAGGACGTGTTTATAAATTATTATAAAGTCTAAATCGTTAAATAATTAAAATTAAAAAAATTAAATTAAATTAAAAATATGTTATATTTTATTACATGGGAGATACTTTGGATAATAATAAATTAATTTTGAGCTTACTTGCAACAAATTTTATTATTTTCTAATTTTGTATATTAATTAAAATATTATGAAGCCAAGTTTCATTACTTTTTAAAATAATTCCAAATTATATAGCTTATCCTTTTCTAATTTTAGTTAATATTTACAGATAATCACTATTTTTATTTATTAATAAATTATATTTGAAATTGTCAAGAAATTGACCGAACACGTTAGATTATAATATCGATCCTTTTTTATTATTGATATCATATTTGTCGAGCTCGTTGATAGTTGAGAATTACGATATCGTGCTATCGTTATAGTTTATTTTATGTTCTAATATAATGTCATCAGGATCGGTTTTTTTTTTTTTTTTTTTTTTTAATGGTCTATTAAAACTTTTATAANCATTATTAATAAATTGAGGACGTTAATTTTTTATTTTTTATTTTTTTTTTAGAAAAAATGAATTAATATAGACTTTATAATATTAAATGATTATATAATTAATAGTATATTTTAAAACATAAAATAATGTTGTTGAATAATATAAATTAAATTAATAAATTAAGAATCTAATCTAATAATTGTGATTGGGATTGGAATCTAAGATGAAAATTTAAAATTTTATTTATTTTTATGAGGTAATAATTGATGTATTTTTTTTAATTTTGGACCTATTAAACCAGTTGTCAAACTAACAGATCAGTCTAAAATTTCGAGTTGATTGGATTGGTGAATTGGGTAATATTTCGAGTTTACAATCTGACCTAACTCAACTCTCTATTTTCGAGTTGAATCTAGTTAGGTTGTCGGGTTGTTCTTTTTTTAATTATATTTATCCACTATGCATGTTATATTAATAACTAAAATTTTATAAAACTTAAATATAAAATATTTACGAGTCATAACTCATTAATAATATTAGTTACAAACGAGGTATATTTTTAATTTGTATAATAATCTTAAAAGTAAGGTTTGGTAGGGTTGGGTTATCAAATATTTACGAGTCATAACGCATCAATAGGGGTTGGGTTGTTAGTCTGTTTTTTAGGTTGATCGAGTTAACCTGACCAAAAGAATGTCTATCCACCGATTGATCTGATTTTTTGATTTTTTTTTAAAATTTAACTCAACCCAAATCGAAAAAATCTAACATAACCAAACTTTTATAGTTTGGGTTGAGTCGTGTGAGTTCATTGGGTTCTAAGGTCATATGAATATTCTTAATGTTGTCTATTTCGTTCTTTTTCGTCTTCTGAATATGAGAATTTTGAATTTATAACCTCTCGGCCATACATATTTTACATCAGTTGAGTTTATGCTTATGTTGTCTTGTGTCGTCTCATTATTCTCATGGAATAACCCGTAAGAATGGAAACCGTTAATATATATATATATTTAGAAATACTCTTTAACCGTCAAAGGTGCTTAAAAAAAATATCCTTCCATTCTCGAATGTTTCGTTTAGTACCACATTTAAAAAATACTCGTAAACTTTAAAAAGTAACATTAAAAAATTTGGAGATAATCTATGAGATGATAGACAGTTTTTATTTTAAATATTATCTTTATAAATTTTAGAAAGAAAAATAAATTAAAATTTATCTCGGGTTTATGTCAGTATTATTTTGGTCTTTTCATGAATTTTCTTTTAAGATAAATAATTGAAGCTGACGTAACAATAACTTTATTAAAAAATAAATACAATTTCGCAAAAAATTTAAATAATGTTCTTTGTTTTTCATTATTCTCGTCGTTCTTCATCCTTTCATCTATGGATACCGTCACATCTTTTATTTTTTTTCATTTGTTTCTTTGTATTCTTTCTTCTTCTTTTTCACTCGTCGTTTTCTCCTTTTTAATTTTTATAATAAAAAATATTGTCCCGTTAGCTTATTAGCTACCATATAATAATAAAAAAAATGACGGGATTGATCAAAATAGTACAAAACCGAGCCTTACGAGCTAAAATATCAATTTTATAAATGAAAATAAAAAATAAAAATTTTTAATAAAATATAATATAAATAAAAAATTAAAAATTAAAAATTAAATTACATATTTAGTTTTCTAATTTTAAAAAAAAAATGCTTACTAAAACAGTAGAAAAGAAAAACTTTGTGGCCATTGATTGGACGGTGAGAGAGTGAAGCATCACAGACAGGTGAGAGGAGTAGAGTAGAGAAGGATAGAATTGGAATAAAGTACGTGGCTTTTTGGAGGACTCCAAAAGGTTTTTTTTTTTTTTTTTACAAAAAAAATCATTAATAAATTTGAATTTTTTGCACATAATTTATATTATTTTTTATTCTCCGATCCATTTTTATTTGTCTCTACCAGCGGATCTAGACGTTATAGGCTGACATTGAATCATTAATAACAGTAAATTAATTGGTATTCTAAAGTGCACCAACCATTAAATTTATTCCCATATATTAAAATTTTAACCTAAGTTTCAATTTCTACATTATTTTCCTTCTCCACCGAAAAGGTGCGGTTCGGGATTGAACGTGATTTATCTCAATACAGTATCTCACGGAAACTGTTTTTGTGGAACATAAGGGACGCGACTCGAGCCTGAATCAACTGTCGTGCCTATGTAGGTCAGCCCTTTAAGGAAAAACGTCACTAGAGGTTAGTTGACGACCCTCTACTAGAATCAGGCTCATCATGGTAGAAAATATTTAATGTGAATCCGTTGAATACCCAAGTTGCTCAGTCATCGTAGTATATAACTAATCCAAGTTTTATGCTCGATTTCGTCTCTTCTCGGCCTCTAGCTATGAAAATAGGTAGATAAAGTGTTTTCTAAAGCATCACTTTTATCCGATTTTTAGAGGATGATTATGTCATTAAAATGAATATGAAAAAAAAAAAAAAAAAAACTAGGAAGAGAGTATTGAAGATATTTTTTTAATTATAAAATATACTTTTCATTTGAATATGATAGGCGGAATTATTAATATCTTTACTTTCTTTTCTGGACTATTACTCACAATTTTCTTACACGCCACAAACAATAACAATATACAACAGCTATATACCAGTTGGGTCGGGTTGGGTTGAATTGAAAAAAAAAAATTAGACTAACCCGAAATTTTAGGTTGGTTGGGTTGGTGATCTGAGCAACTTGAATAGAATTTACAATTCAACCAAACTCTCTATTTTTTAGTTCGGTTCGGTTGGATTCGAGTCATAATTTAAGTGTTCGATATTTAAACTTTATGAAATTTTAGCTATTAATGCAATACGCCAATAGAAAAAAAATCATATTTATTCGGGTATTGCATTAATAGCTAAAATTTCATAAAGTTTAAATATCGAACACTTAAATCATGACTCATCACTAACATCAGTTACATTTGTTAAATATTCTTAATCTTTATAAAAGTAGACTTAGAGTTGGCCCGACCCCAACAAAAAAAAAAAAAAAAAAAAAAAAAAAAAAAAAAAAAAAANCTCAACCCAACTTTCATAGTTTGAGGTTGATAGTCCAAGTTTATCAAGTGATCGAGTCACGTCAGTGAATTTGGACTCGTTTTCTCAACCCTATGGTTTAAGGTTGGTAGTCCGAATAGGTCAAGTTATCGAGTCACGTAAGTGAATCTGGGCTCATTTTACGATGGATGGACGAGGTTGCATTCTTTTAAGATGCTCAAAAGGAGTCTTACATAAGTAAGATTCTATATTCCCTTGTAGATTAACATAGGACTTCAAAAGGAGGGAGAGCTTAGGTAAGCAAACAACCTCCTTTCAAGTATCCCACTAATCTTATATGCTTTTCACAATGACCAAAAACAAACCAAAAACAAAGAGAAAGATACATATAATAATATCAAACCATATTTATCACTCTTACATTACATACAAACCCGAAAACCAAAGCTTCAAAACTCTTCGATTACAATGATTCACAAACAAAACCCGAAAAAAAAACGACCTGTTTTACAAGCTTCAAGGGAAAAAATTTCAACCTATATGCACAAACACATATCTTAAAAAGGGTCACAAAAGCCACATTGGTGCCTGAACTCACCGCCAAGTGCCTCTTTTGTTTTCCTTTTTTGCTTTGGCAATTAGCAGGTTATGGTTTACGTTTTACTGTCTGCGCCTAAACATATAGCAGAAACATACTACTACTGTAGAATCCATGAACAAGCATCAAATTATGCATGTGACATGTATTCAAACTTGATGTAAATACGTGTCTACCTTTTCTTCTCGTCTTTCTCGAATTCTTCGTAGAAGTCGTCTTCATAATATTCTTCGTCGTCGTCGTCGTCGTAATAATATTCTTCTTCGAGGTCTGAGTCACTGTCCTTGCCATTTTCTAGATATTTTTGCTGCTGTGCCCCCATCAAACGTTCTTGAATTCGGTCTCTGATGGCTGTGCCCTAAATACACCCGTGATGTTTCAGATTTAGCCATTTATTTTAGTTCAAGATTCACAAAACCGTGTATGTTTTGTATGCTTTATCTACTTCAAAACTTGCCACATAAATGAAGAACAGGATAATTCGTGCATTAACTTACCATCTTATGACAACCTTCTTCAAACATCTCTAGAAATCCAGCCACCCAGCGATCAGCATTTTCCACCCACTCATTCCTGTGCATGCCGGCAGTTTTTGCCACTGTTTGAATCTGCAGTATCCAGAACAATCATTTTCAACAAAAAACAATAATTAAGTATCCTGCCTCCATAATTAGATCGAGGTAAATAAAGCCTAAAATATAATTGTAGGTCTAACAAAACCAGATAAAGTCCTCGCTAGCACTGAAGTACAAAAAAGGACTTTTTTCACTTCAATGGGCAGAATAGAATAGGCCCAAGAAGCAATCAACTTGCTGTATTAGGCGGGCTAAATATCAATTACCCATAAAAACTTCAATGCTTGAATTAGTACAAAAACAAAAATTGGGATTTCCAAGCATAAGAAAGAATTGAAAAGCAAGAATATGTCTGTGAATACATTGAAATACTAGGTTTCCATACTTTGATATCAGCACAGCAGTATGTGGAATCGTTTCACATGCTCAAAAAAAGAACCCAAAAGAATTGTAATGCTTGCATGGTAGATAGCTGGCTCAAAAGTCAACTTTTCTTACTTGAAAAGACAACTTCATGAATGTACAATTAGAATCCTTTTCTAAGAAAAGATATTACTACAAAATGAAATAAAACAAAAAGAAATGTGAAAGGCAGCCGCATAAACCACATTATTTTTGGAGTAAGTTCTAAAATCAACTGAAGGCAGACAAACCCCATAGGTACGTTTACAACAAGTTGTTCTTTCGTGTTTTGCTCTTTTGGTGTCTTAATTCAAGTCATTTCAGGAAGATACAAAATGTAGCATAGAATCATCTCATCTAAGTTCTTCAATTGGTCAAGAAATCATATTCGCTTATGTGCAAGGACAGTGAAGTATCTGATCGTTCCAAATAATTATGAGTTGTAAAAACATCGAGGCATCTTAAGATGCACATACCAGGCAAGGTGAAAAAGGTGGGCCCAGAAGCACACAGTGCATAGCTAAGTTTATTAAAAATAAAACCGTAGAAATATGGATTTCATCCAATAATATTGGCTTTCTCTAATGTGAAGATCTCTAGCTTTTTTCCTGGAACTTATGATTAGCTATCAAGTCATAGAGAAAATGCACAAAACATAAGACACGCCTTTAGGTAACAAATTTGCAAGATTGCAAGTGGACTGCCCAGCTTCCTTCTTTTTTTTTTTTTTTTTTTTTTTTTTTTTNATAGAAATTTCTTAATGCAACACCTAAGGACAACTATCCCATAGCCTGAAATAAGAGGAATTATAAAGCAGATAATCTAATCTCAACTCCCCAACTACCGCATCCATAGGACTATTGTAAAGATATGAGATATGGGTACCTTTTCTCCCACTTTTTCTTGGTGTTCCTTCACTTTCTCCTGTAATTTCTTCAATCTCATGTTCACTCTTAACCGCTTTTCCTGGTAATTGTATACAACAAGATTGAGTTGCTTGTTAATAAACAAAATCAATATAATCAAGCTTTGCTGACTAGCAGGATAAGAATTATCGTTTTAAAAAAGGCCAATGTAGATAAAATATCATGCCTTCACAAAGCTGACTCCAAGCTCTTTCCTCGAATAACCACGGTCCAAATTACGCAGAACATATTGATTATAATCTTTGACAATCCTCATGATAATGTCTGAAGTTGATATTCCTTCTGTCCTTTTTGTTTCCTTGAACTTTCCAATTTTTTTAACCTACAAAGGAAAAGTTCCCATCTATGAAATTGTATGTACTTCAGCACCAAGTGGATCGAATGGATAAACCCATCTTCTGAACTTACAAATTCATAAACATCCTTCCCAGCTCCGGTAGCATCAGCATAACTGTATCGAGGCAGAAAAAGGATGACATAGGTCATTTAAACAGAATTAACAAATAAATTCAATGTGAACAGATAGATACCATGGACCAACTAATTGAAGCTCTTCCTGAGACACTTTACCATCCAATCTATACTAATTAGATGGGTCGAAATGCAGATAAATGTGGTAAAGGAAATAAACTCCATTGCCCAAAAGTTACTTGACCCTCTTGGTTCACTTAGATAAAGTATATAATATCCTTACGGAAGAGAATCGTGGGCCACAAAGTCAATCTTGTGCTTGTCAATAAATTCTTGAGAGATCACCCAGGGTGCATCAGGAATCACTTCATCCACCCACCTGCGGAAAAGGGAAGGGGAAACAAGGAGCAAATAAATAAAACCACGTTGAAGAATCGGTGCAACTAAGATTGATTCCACGTTCATAAGAAAATCTACGAAGTTCAAGCAGATATCGAAAAATCGTAGTTCAATTTAAATCCATCATAGCTCACTTGAATTTAAAGGATTCAAACAGGCATTCTAACTAGCGTTTGTAGGTATCAAAAGCACATCTATACATAGCAATGTTTCAAGATCCAAAAGCCCCAGTAAAGAAAAATTCATGGAATAGAGAAAAGTCATACTTGCAATGGCGAAGAGATTCATATCGTTCAGCTTCATTCATAACAGTTTTCCCTTTAAGACTGTGGGTAGTCTCATCATTGCAACATCCAACTAACAAATAAGTATTCGGGAATCTGAAATTACAAGAAGGATCAATAATTACAGCTCGTCAATTCAACAAATCAATTCTCCCAACAGAAGAATATCACGGACAAGTGAAAGCAAGTTAGCAAACCTGAAAATTAAGAACAATCAAGCAGGCTAATGAATCAGAAGAAAAAAAAAAAAAAAAAAAAAC